>NW_026860811.1:0-62821 GCF_026571515.1 Ruditapes philippinarum | reverse complement strand
AAACGTTTGCGACATTAAAGTAGCGTACTTGATTTGTTTGTTTTGCACGTGCTGTTTGGCGCTACATTGTGACGTCACGTAAATAATACTTTAAACGTCTGTACAGCGTTAACGACTGAATAAAAGATATTGGTGTTCGGATTCATTTTCTTAGTTCGACCATTTTCTTTCATTCTAGATAGTTTTCACAACAAAATTCGACAAAAAATTGTTTTTATTTATCAGATTTCAAACAAAATGGCGCCTTCGATTTTCATTTTTTATACACAGCTTCCGTTATTCTGGTTCCCTGTCCAATTATGGTTCCCATAGACGTGCGCGGGTGACAAGTCTACACATCCGTTTTCAGTCAGAATTCCTCAGTTTTTATCGTTATCTTTAAATTCGAAAGGTTGCGATGTGTCCAATTCGGTACTTTGGACGAAAGTTTTCAAAACCATCACTAAGCAGGTACTCGCGTTACCGTAAAGCTCGCTTTGCGAGCAGGCCCTTCGGGCCAGCTCGTCGAGCTCGCTATAAATGTTTCTAAGCTAAAGTTACAAATATTTTTCTCCCTTTATTAAAAAATGTAAGTGCATTCAATTAGGTTTGACGTTAAAACGTGCATACCAGTACATAAATATTATCTTTTATTATATACTTATAAATGAAATATTGAGAAATATTGGTGAAATAAAATGCGTATTTTCATTTTCCGTATTTTCACTGTAAAAATTTATTTTTCACTGCAGTGAAACATATTTTCCGTATTTTCACTGGTGTCTTGCCGGACTACTTTCTTTTAAATTCTACCAGTACACAAAATTTAAGGGAAAGTTTTTCAAATTTTATCGCAAAAAAAGAGAAAAATGTACATAATAAGCAGAAAATTCAAGTTTTTTTCTATAAATACATGATTTATTTTCATCTTGTGGCATGAAAATTACCATATTTCACTCGTGGCTACCGCCACTCATGAAATATTTATTTTCATACCACTCGATGAAAATAAATCATGTATTTATAGAAAAAACTTGAATATCCTCTATCTATTAAAAATGCATTTCAAAATATGTTCTTGCAAATTTGTAACCAATTTAATAAAAACAAATCTTTTATAAGACTTACCCAAAGGGTGACGTATATTTTCCCGGATCAGTCGCGTTGTAGTCCTGCAAATATCTATGCTGGGAAATGGTGATTTGTCCAGCACTGTTGTACGTCACCTTGACAACGGGATAATTCATCTGGAGGGTCCATGTGTCCATGACTTCCTTGACATTATGTACCAAACTATTTTCAATCAGTGATTGCTGTAAAATATAAAACTGTGCCGGTGATGAAGAACTTACGTTAGTAGCGTTATAGAGGCCTTCAGCTTTTTTGTTTGTTTTTTTTTTCCTATGGAAAAGACAATTCTGCCTAATTTCAAACTAAGTCTAAGTATTTCAGTAATTTAATCTTGAAAAAAATAAATGAAATCACTGTTTAACCTTCTTTAAAGCAGTGTCCCGAGAGCTATTTATAACGTGTCAGTGACGTTCGTGTCTAAAAATAGAAGATCTGGAAATGAATCGTCCGTTTTACTAATGTAAATATATTGAGCAGATCGAGTGCAATCTCAGAATTAGAAGATCAGTCACGTTATAAAAAGATGGCGGCTTCCGAAGAAGTTTTGCAGGAAGCATTGCCGAGGTTAGGAAATTGCAATAATAACAATTTTGGAAAAAATAACGAAAACTAACATTTAGCACATTTTTCTCATCTACATCTTCATTGTTAACGGCAAAATGACGACATTCTAAAAAATAATAAACGGGCAGAAATTACGTCATTTAACGCACGCGACTTATCTTAAACGGGATGTGCAAGAATATACTTACGTTGCCGAGGGCAAACCAAAGGTCATCGTGGAAAGCAGCGCCATAACGTAAACTGTTTAAGTATCTCTAAAATACAGAGGGATAGGTTTAGCTATACAAGATAGCTTAAACAATGTCAAACAATTAACAAGTAAAATGGTTTCCTGCGGGGAACATTTTCAATGATATAAAGATATTTCATTTAACTATTTTCAACATCGTTTTGGGAGAGGGGAATAAATAAAACGTTTGTATCAGGAATATAGTTGACAATAATCGATCAATATAGAAGAAGGTCTTTGGAAACTGATGACCGTTGATGACCGGAGAAGGTCGAACATAAAACAATTATTTCTTTTGAAGAAAATGATTACATAGGCCTACCATTTTATGAATAATTCCAAACAAAAAAAAATAAATAAAGTAAACACACAAGTTTACGCAGAAAATATCTCTATTTATTATGGCAGATACCACAACGAATATTTTAATTTTGTAGATTTTCAGTATAAACAATTTATTGTTTTTAAAGTTTGAGATACATATATTATAGAAACAATGATAATTTTCAAATACATCATTCAAGTTTTTCCACCTTAAACGGTAAAATAATTATAGAAAATTAGAAATATCACGTAATAGTGTTTTGTTCTTAATTAGGTAAAATTCTGACTAATTCAACTAGAGGTAATTCCGTAACGTACCGACAAACGGTATTTAGCCAGGTTTTCGAAAATGTCAATTAACCAATCGTGTATGGTTTACAGATCACATGCTCCTCCATGTACCGAAAACAGGTCACGTGCTCCTCCATGCCTCAAAAGTTAAACGCGTACCAATACCCTGCGGTCTCCAGACTGCAGGGAATAAGTCTAGTAAATCTACTGTTTATAAAAATAAGTGTTTGATTTTTATTTTTATTTTTTTTTTTGGCGCCGTTCTTGACCTATTTAATTTGTGTAAATGTTATACTTTTATTCACTTACCTATACTAATTTCCAACATTAAATGTGTTAGTGTTTATTAATAAGCATGTACATATTAAATTTGATTTAGTAAATGCTTACTAATAAACACTAACAAATTATAAATACATAATGTTCTACTTAACGGGGCGGAAGGAACGTCTAGACGGCATTATGATTTCAAATATGACGTCATTTAAGTATACAGTATGACGGCAAAGTAACGAAAATATTACATGATGTATAATGAATAACGGAAAATTAAATGAATTTGTCTAAACTTACCGTTAGTCCCTTTTGAAAAGTGCTGTCCCCTAGGAAAAATCTCATCATACGTATAATGGAAGCTCCCTGTAATATAATATCATGAAATAAATATAATGATATGAATAAAAAAATAATAAAATGAATTAAATAAAAAAAACATGAACTTGAATTGTAAGTAATTAAACCTTTATTGTGCAATAAGATAAAAGGGTAATGTCATTTTATATGTACGTAAGATGTAAGATTATTTAAGATTCTAAAATCTTGATAAGTTTAAACAATCAACTTCCTAATATTATGAAGTTCAGTTTGTTCTGTTTGTCCCCTTTATTCTTTTATAAAATGCTTTAAATATTGATAAAAGATAATTTCATTATTATTCTGAACGAATCATTTGAATTGTAAGAGTTTTAAAGCTGCACACACGCAGACCTGAAGCAAGTCGCAATATAGAAGAAGTCATAGTACAATAAAAAAAATACGAATTACATATCTTATAAAATGTATTTATACAGTCAACCCTGAGAAGAAAGGCCACACGAAATGAGAGACCAAATTTGGCCGTTATAAACAATGGGCCTTTATTTAGAGGTTACTGTGTAATCCAGGTAAGGTCTTTAAAGGATGGCCTTATTTGCAGAGTGGTCTTTCTTTATAGGTGATCTTTAAAACAGGTGTGACTGTGCATGCAAGGCTAGCTGACCAAACAAGTTAAACATAAAGGAGAAAGGGCTAAGTTCGCATATACAATTAACTTAAACGACAAAAAGAGAAAGCCTGACATAATTAATGAAATAGAAATACTACTATTTACTACAATATTTAAAAGAAAGAATTTACTGTTTTGTTTTAAAGCAGTAAGCTAAAAGGTCCCGTGGAAAGGTTGGATAGTGTAAGACAACACCCAAGTAAGTGATATTTGAAGTAAAAGAGAGGTTATTTTACTCATTAAGTTATGTAAAAATTTAGATATAATTTGAAATGCAAAACTTTGCTAAGAAATATCTATAAAATCAGACAAACATGTGTGAATAGAATTGTTTTCAAAAATTTAAAAGAATGTAATCAAATGTATCAAATTACATATGTAATAAAGTCTTTGAATTGTTTAATATTGAATTTATTAAAAAAGTAAAAACAAGAGCTGTCACAGGAGACAGCGAAGCTCGACTAATAAAATACTGGACGCAGTAAGGAGGACATTACTATGAAAGAAAAATCAATTATGTATAATTATGTATTAAGTTATAGTAAAAAAATAATATTTGTTAACATAAATTCCAAGATCAAGGGGAATAATTCTAGAAATAGTCATGCTAGAGTTATGGACCTTGTCACACAACATTTGTGTAATGATAAGAAATATATATTTGAAGTTTGAAGTAGATACCTTAAAAAGAACAGAAGTTATTATATTTCTTAAAGAAAATCCTAAGTTCAAAGAGAGATAAATCTGTAAATATTGCATCAAGAGTTATCAACAATGTCACATAAAATGTAATTGTTGATAAGGAATAAGTATTTGAAATTTGAGGTAGATACCTTTAAAAATGAAAATGTTATAATAAAAAATAACATTTTTCTAGTAAAAAAATCTAAGTTTATGGGGAGATAATTCTTGCAATATTGGTGCTAGAGTTATGAACCTTGTCACATAAGATGTGGATGATGATAACGTAAACATATTTGAAGTATGAAGTTGATCCCTTTAGAAATAAATAAATAACAGTAAAAAAATATTTTTTATGGAAAATTCTAAGTTCAAAGGGAGATAAATCTGAAAATATTGGTGCTAGAGTTATGAACCTTGTCACATAAGATGGGGATGATGATAAGGTGACATATATTTGAAGTATGAGGTTGATCCCTTAAGAAATAAGGAAGTAACAGTAAAAAATAGTATTTTTTAAGGAAAATTCTAAGTTCAAGGGGAGATAAATCTGAAAATATTGGTGCTAGAGTTATGAACCTTGTCACATATGATGTGGTTGATGATAAGGAACATATATTTGAAGTTTGAAGTTGATACCTTAAGAAATGACAAAGTTATAGTGAAAAATATTTTACTGCACCAAAACTTTAATCTAAAATCTGGACGCGGACGCGGACGCCGACGCCGCCGCCGGGGCGAGTAGGACAGCTTTCCATATACTTCGCATAGTCGAGCTAAAAACAACATTTGACATATGAAAGGATTAATTTGTAAAGTAACGTTTTATTACATCAATACAATACAATACAATACAATACAATATACAATACAATACAATACAATATCTTTATTGCTTCATAGGCCACCAGCACAAAACAAAACACAGTCAAATACTTAAGTCATAAAAAACTAAATTTTTATCAAATGTGAATAAGCATACAAATATATGCATATAAAACGCTGTCAAATACGTTCATCAGCATTATTAGCAAATGTGAATAAATATGCCAAACTTTGCATATAAAATGCTATAAAAAAATAAGTCATTCAACCTTTTGAAGTTTTATCAAATATGAATAAGTATGCACGCATTTGCATATAAAATGCTATAAAAGGTACTTAAGTCAAACTTTTGAATCTTTATCAAACATAAATTATATTTTTCATGTATCATGCAAATATATGCATATAAAATATTTCAAAATACGTAAGTTATGCAAACCTTTGATTTTTGTTAAATATAAATAAGTATACAAACATTTGCATATAAAATGCTATCAAATATGTTTAATGATGCAAACATTTAAATATGAAATAAAATTAAATACTTATGTCATGCAAACCTTTGAGTATGAAATACTATCAAAGATTTCACTTATTTCTTCTGGGTGTGATACGGGCACGTATAAAGGATGTGATGATGTAAGCCCGTCATAATTAAAGACATACTGCACCATCTCGACGACAAATTGATCAAACTATGAAAAGATATATTTATGATGTGTATATGATAAAATATACAAGCAGAACGAAGGCGGGGTTTAGCCACCAGTCACGCGATGCACGTGATTCATTTTTTTACATCACGGTATCAGTAAATGGTGCTGGGAACTCTGTAAAACAACAAAATGGATACATGAAGCTGGTGATACCATCAATATTGTGGGTAAGACCACATCCCTGCCACCGGATACGGTGAAACTAAAGTAGTTTGTGCAATAAAGACGGCCAGATCCTTAAACCCGCCCTTGGCGTGCATCTTAAGACGATTATGAACGATAAAGGTAACATAATTTTCGAACTTGGCGATTCCCCGAGTGATTTCCAAAGGTACATTGTTGACGTTTTATAAAAAAAAATCTCCTTACAATATTCGAATATTGTTAGAGCTCAATATACATTTACAGTATGTTACTTTCATACTTATACTCAATAATACGGCCACAATGGCGCTGGAATATGCTAAAGACATGTTATAGTACTTTTAGAATTTCTTAGCTGGAAATGCAAGTCTATACCTCACAATATTGATAGTTCAGCTGAAGCAACAATGTGAAGGAATGCCAAGGGTCAGAATAATACAGTGAAACCCCTGCAACGCAACACTCTTAGAAGACGAAGATTTCGGTTGTTTTGGAGATTTGCTATATAGAGGGGTAAATTTTGAAAATTTATTGTGAAAAGTTAAGTTATTGGAAATTGATACTGTTGTTGTAAAGAGGAAATTGCACACTAGAGGATCGCTCTGCAGAGGTTAATCTGTATAACATAAGAACAAAAGCTTTCCGGTTAATATAAAACCATGGGATTACAAAGGTAAAGCAAATAATGTATATACATGTAGTGTATATAAATAGCACGAGGAGCAAGGAGTAACGTGCAAGTGCTACGACGGATTGGTTTACTTTTGCATATGAAATTCTGTCAAAAATTTCATTGATTTCGTCCGGATGTGCCACGGGAACGTAAACCGGATGTGACGAAATCAGTCCATCAAAGTTGAACACATCCTGTAGATCTTCCACCACAAACTGTTCAAACTGTATCAACATTTGAAATTCATTACATGACATCTCTATAGTAAATTGTTATTCCTTCCACGCTTAATATCTAATAACAACTTGTCCGTCTTATTTTCATGACTTTAGGGAAAATCATAAACCCTATAGTTCCCTATGTTTACAATATTTACCTCCCTTGCCAAAAGAGGCGGCCATTTGCACGGTCACATTGACAAAATATAAAAACATAAATATAAACAGTTGATTTATGTAAATTGTCAAATTCTTTTTATATATATAACATAAAAATGATATCCTGCGATAACTTTTCATCAGTTTTCATGAAGAATTGTTAGAGACATTTGTATAGAGTGAGACTAAAAAAAAGATTGGAGCACCACACTAAATACCGTATTCCGGTATATACCGGGCAAGGCGCTTGAATCATGAAATGCTAAAATCTTGCCTTTTTACCCAACGGAATGAACTTTACAGGTATTATTCTTCTTTTCACACCGATTTATGCATGATAATGAATGAAAATTTTAAAACTCGGCGAAAAAAAAAAACGATATTTGTCTATTTTGTAATCAAGATTTAGGTACTGCTCCAATCCTGTATTGAGTTAAATCCTACGTTAAAAATAATAAAATGTAAGACATTAACTTAAACAAAGGTTCCTACAAATAAAACATAATGCAGTTTTGAACAATAACACGTTGAATATTTTAACGCTGATTTTGACAGTGTTGAACAACTTTCACACCTTAACTGAAGTCAACAAGGCATGTCTCGTGAGTAATGCGTCACATGTCTATGAAACCAACTCAGTTTCTTTTAAACCTTTATGGGTTCGAATACCGGAAAAGGCGTGTTTTTGTGTATGTTCGTTTTCAAATGATATGTGTTGCGAAATACTTGACAGATACTTTAATAAAAGTTTGTAGTGTGAATTAATTTAATACTATTTCAAATCACAAATTAAATTTTTATAAGGTATCGTATGAAATATTAAATATTTCAAAGTTTTATTCCGATTGTATACCATTTTCCAATCCGGGTGCACTTCATCAACGCCCATGTACTCAACGTAACTGGCGAAACCTTCGTTCAGCCACAGGTCGTCCCACCAAGATGGCGTCACCAAGTTTCCGAACCACTGTGAAGGAAAAAATTCATACTTACGTAAAACAAGCAATTATATAAAAGGAACAGACTGGCGAAACTTTAAAAGTACAATGTTTAATGAAGTAGTATTTTTTTGAAAGTCAAAATACTATTTTCTTTACATTTTGCTATTATGACAAATTATTTCACATTTATCACTTCTTTTTTTCAAGTAACAAGCATCTAACATTTCTCTAAAACCATTATTTTTAAGATTAAAAAAATCACGTTTACCCGTTCTCAATAACTAAAAATCGATTTGTGTCTGAGGCATAATGTGCCTTTTAGAAAAATATATAGTTATTAAAAACAAAATGAATTCTAAAACAGTTATAAATTATAATCAGTTTTACTTTCTAATTTTAAATCTAATAAAGTTTTACAGTGTTGATACAATAATATTAAGTGAAAGCAACGAGTGACCGATTAATCGAGTAATAGACCAAACGTCTCGAGTAAAAATTAACACAACTGTTAATCGACATGAAGATCCAATTTTGAAATCGATACTCGTTAGTATCCCCAAATAATATAATATGCACAAAGTGTTACTTGCATTTTAAGGAGCAAAAACATGGAGTACACAAAGTCACATCATGAAAATATATGTTGTTGTAAAATAATAAAATGAAAAAAAAAAACTTTCTTGTCGATCATTATTCTCCAAAGTGTACAACTGGACAGGTTGAAAATTTAGGCAAATGCTCAACTATCATCACAAGATTATTTGAAGTCACGGCACGCTTACAAAAATCATTTATTATTAGCGGCATATTGACGTAATATTACTTATAGAATCTAGGATACAAGACACTGAGTCCATCGGATTAGTTTTGAATGGATGTGGCAAAAAAGAACGGACTATTTGAGAAAAAAATGAGCCTCGCCATGATAAAACCAACATAATGCGTTTGCGACCAGCATGGATCCACGCGCAGTCTGATCAGGATCCATGCTGTTCGCTTACAAACGCTATAACAAGTAGGGAAACTGATAGCGAACAGCATGGATCCTGATCAGACTTCGCGGATAAGGCTGGTCTTGATCCATGCTGGTCGCAAACGCATTATGTTGGTTTTGTCACGGCGCGGCTCAAATATGTTCAATGCAAAGACTCGAACCTGATGAGCTAGCTCGTGAGAGACGACCACGGCTACTCGCTGCTTGTTGCCTTCTGACGACACACCCGGCTCGTACAACATGGCTGTTTCCCGGTAAGTGATCAAACCCCAGTTCTCCATGGCACCAGCAGCAAAATCAGGAATTGCTATCATATCTAAAAAAACATCATCATAGATTTCACTGTTTGACAATTGTAGAATTTACATAACACGTACAAAACTCAATTAAAACTTTCTACTTTTTAGGGTTTCAATACGAATGCAAAAAAAAATTGAGTTTCTTAAGAGTTTCAAAAATAAGGCGAAAAATAGAGACATGCTTTTGTTTTATTAGTGTTTCCATTAACACGTGTAAAACATTTGAGTTTCCATAACAAGTAGCAAGCATAGTTAAACATGTTCTTTTAAAGAATTTCCACAACAAATGCAATGCAAAAACATAGTTAAACGTATTTTTACACTTTCCATAACCAGTGTTATACATAGTTTTAGAGTGTCGATAACACGTGCAAAAAAAATATGAAAATTTATTATAGAAGATATGTTACGTGTATAAAGTCTGGGGACACTAAATACCGTATTCCGGTATATATACCGGACAAGGCGCTAAAATTCGCCTTTCCCCACCGAAATGCACTTTAAGATGTGTAATTCATCTCTTTATACCGATTTTTATACGATAATGAACCAAAAAAGTTAAATAAGGCGACGGTTTTCTACTTTATGATCATGATTAGAGACTGAAGTGAGCTAAGTCCGTAGTGTTTTACCTTGTTTCGGAAGCGGATATGAAATGTTGAAGTACTCTTCAAAGAAGGTCAAAATGTCAACACCAACTTGAAGGGAATATGGAGCCTGATCTATGGCCTCTGGTCTTGACCAAGCACGATACTGAAATAAAAGAACAACGTGAATCGTTTTAAGGTAGTCTAACTGAAATTCTTTCCCGCCAAAGAAATTCTAACACCGATCGTAGCAAATCGGTTATTTCCGGAACTTTTTTTCTTTAAATCTTGGGCATGAGATTATTTACAATGACTCATCCTTTATCACTATGTACTCAATTCCAATTATACGGTTATAAAATATTCAATACCGAATATTGTGAAAGAAACAACGTTCCGGAAATAACGATTTTTAAGATATTGACCGATGTTAGAAATTTTTTGGCGGGAAAGAATGAATACCTTAAAATGCAACATTTATACGACACATTTTAATAAATAGAATAGAGAAAATAAGAATCCCTAAAGAAAGCCCAAAACGACAAAATTGTTTAATATTGCAGGCTCGTTTTCATTGAGCCTGTTCATGGACGGTACTGTCAAGTTCAATACTACCGTCCACGCCTAGCACCGGCTTAAGCAGAATTCAACATTTAAACGTGAAATAGTAAAATTTTGAATATAGAAACATCCGCAGATGTGTTCATACGGCGGTCATCATGAAACCTTCAAAGTGACACTTCTGTGCCATTCCATGAAAAGCGGCGATTGGTCCCCAAGTAATAAAAAGCGTGTGTGTAGCGCCGATATATGTCCAAACGTCGAAAAATGTCCAAACGTCGATAGATGTCCAAAAATTGACGATAAATGTCTCAATCGCCGATAAATGTCCAAAACTCCTTTAACGATAAATGTCCAAAAATTAACGAAAAATGTCGCAACAAATTAGGTGCACATAAATGTCCAAATCGGTTAACGATAAATGTCTTAACTTTTCATATGTTAATTGCACTTATTTCTATGATCAACAGTAATGCATCAGCCAGTTATTAAAGGTTTCCATAGGGATTAAAAGTACCGATTTAAGTAGCGTTCTCACCAGCATCCCGGCAAAGCCCAGGACCACCCCAGACGATCCGGGATGAAAATATTGTTGCAGTCTCAATAACCCCGGTAGCACTACGGCGATACCCAATTTTCCATACTAATAACAACCAGGATGAACTCCGGGCCATCCATGCAAAAGTCCAGTTGAAACTACGGATAATGCAGATAGTAAGTGGACGACGGATGACCATAACACGATATTCAAACGCTGTTAAGTCTTCGATCAAAGAGATCATAAAAAGCTGAGAGATCCATGCTAGCACAGCCCCGGATGATGTCGGCAGAGTCCCGCGATGATCCCTGCAGAGCCCCCGGTACGGTCAGATAGAGTGCCGGGACAATCACCGGTAGAGCCCTTGATCATCCCGGACGTTGCCTTGACAGAGTTACGGACGTACCCCGGTCGTTCCTGGATCACCCGACCGACCACCGGGACTCTAGCGGGATGCTTGTGAGATTGTTAAAAAAGTTTAAAAATGTATTTGAAAATAAAGTTGATTGTTGGATACAGTCTATCTCCATCTTACTATTTTTTTTTTTTTTTTTTTTGTTAAAAAGGGAAAAAATAAGTTAAACCAAGGTGCATTGTACTGGTGCTTTACACCGGGCACTTAAAAGAACCAGGGTCGCCTCTGGAACTGGGCGTCTTCTGTATCATGCACTATCCCCCCGAAAAATAATATACCTAACAAATAATATATAACTCACAAATAATATACTAACGGATATTTACAAATCTACCACTACTTATACAAGTTAAGATAGTGCGATACTGGTATAAACGAAAATCCGGCAATGAGATACGTCTTAAGCAGATGTCATCTTAAGTAGTGTTGTGCAGTTTATGTGAACATTTACCGTACCTAGAATTTACATTTTACCTGATATAATGGCAGGATGTGCCAAATGTTGTAAGCGTGAGACGACTTTTGCTGAATTTTTGGTCGGTTCAGTGGCCTAATATTAGAAACCCGCAATATTATAAGAGAATCTAGATGGGCCAATGCTTGGTTGCACCTTCGGTTATGTACTGATGCCCTTTGTTGGTACGAGAATTGCAGATATATGGTACAGAAGACCGTAAGAAATGACATCAGTACATTACCGAAGTTGCAACCAAGACATAACCAAGTGTAAACCATTTTAATATATGTGTTAAAACAGTTTAAAAGATGAAAATATTCATTGACAAATTGTGATAATTTCAAAAATAACGTTTTGTCGAATGGAGAAGAAATGTTAAAAGTTTTTTGTCAACAGATTAAAAAAAAATTACACACAGTATTCGAATAGCAACATTATATAATTGCTATATGATGGTGTCATTTAAAACATTATATTATTATACCTCAATAATATCCTTCAATGTAAAACTCCCATAGGGCTACAATGTGTTCTGATCGAATATCACCCTCCTAGAATATATTAACGCCGGGTAATATTTCTTATATTCACCTAGGAGCACAAAACTCTTACATAACTCATTATTATTTATTTCCTAGTCTGTTTTGTCTGTCTGTCTGTCTCTTGTTTTTTATCTATATACAATATACTATTTTTGTGTATATCGAACATTTACAGATCAAAATCGCTATAATTGTAAAGTGATGATCTGTATTTTCCCTTCAGGCAAAGACTGCTGACCTAAAAGGGTTTTTTGCGGTAATAATGATAATAAATAAACACCATGGCTGTCGGGGTGATAGAGGATATTGCCAACCCTTGACCTCGGCTGCGCCTCGGTGTATTATACAAGTTCTCGTGTTGACAAATATCCTCTATCACCCCGATAGTCATGTGTTAAATTATATATTATTATACCTTCAATATATCCTTCAATGTAAAACTCCCATAGGGCTACAATGTATTTATCGAAATAGCACCCTCCTAGAATATATTTCCGGGGAATATTTCATATATCACCCTGGTGACATAACTCTTACATAACTCTGTATTGATAAAACGATAATGCTTTAGTAACCAGTTAGCATAATGCAAAATGACAGCCATGTGTTATTTATTTAATATTGTTAAGTTTAATATTTGACATTATAAGTAATTCATAAATGTAACATGTTTGGTATCCAACCAGCACAGCAAGAAAACATACTATTACGTCAAGTGTCCTATTACGGGGCACAGATGTGACACATGGGTGTCCCTTTATTTATCTTGTTCACACGAGATATTATTTGTTCCCACAATATATTATCTTTGTTCCCACGAGATATTACTTGTTCCCCACGAAATAATTATCTTGTTCCCACGAGATAATATCTTGTTCCCACGAAATAATTATTTGTTTCAAACGACATATTTATAGGCCAATCAGAAGCTGTAAAATGTATATATAGCAGTTACTTCCCCTTATTTAGTTGAACATTTACTTGATTATATAATTATTAGATTATATTCATGTATAACCATGTAGGTTGATCTTATAGTGCCACACTGTATGGACATACAAAACCTTAACTACCAATTACTGGTGTTTAATAGCGAATACCCTCATCTGGTGACGCATTTGCGTGCAAACTGATCTGGGTCGACACTGGGAGGGATACATGTAATAGCCTTTCAAAAACTCTGTTATTTATAAAGGCGGTGGCCTCGCAGTGGCGTTCCAGTCCACCACGCACAGAATGAGTAAATAATCAAATACAAATGTCTTTTAATCAATGTAGCATGGAAAAGGACCGGTCTTCGCAGCACTTAAAGAGAAAAGTCAACAAAACCATTTAAAACGTGTTGCGTAATATGCTTATAACGACCATTGTCGAACCATACCCCCGACAAGCAAATGGCGTAAAAGATCCTGTCAAGGGGTCCTGCACTGGGGTTCGCTGTTGAAATCAAGTAGGTCAGATTTTAACTGTCAAAGCAAGTTTTAACGTCTTTGATTAGCTCACATGGTTTACACAGGTTAACTGCTTTTTGTTTGCCAGATAGAGTTGCATATTTTTCTTACTTTTGACCACTTTGGGACAGTAAAGGAATATGCAACTCTGTCCACATGCCCCTATTAATACCGTTCACAAAACTTTTCGGGACGGAACACTTAGACACCTCGGACGGACAATGGAACGCTATATGGGGCACAAAATATTGGAAGAACAACAAACAATGCTAAAACGTATTGCTTCGGTGAGTTAAGAAGGCACATGCGCCCCATCCGGATCTGCAACTGGCCATGCACAATAATGTATGATGAACACTTTACGTCGGGGGTAAAAAACCAGAGGGTAAAATCACGGGTTAGTTGGATAGACTGTTTACAGTTGTATCCAATACAATAAATTACAAATTAACATATGAAAAGTTAGACATTTATCGTTAACCCCGATTTTTGGACATTTATGAGCACCTAATTTGTTTGCGAATTGTGAAAGAATGTGAGTACATTTTTTTTTTTTTTTTTTTTTTTTTTTTTGTTTTTTTTTCTTCTTTTTTTTTTTTTTTTTTTTTTTTTGTTTGTTCACTGTTTTTTTTTTTTTCCTCGTTAATTTTCGGACATTTATCGTTAAAGGAGTTTTGGACATTTATCGGCGATTGAGACATTTATCGTCAATTTTTGGACATTTATCGTCGTTTGGACATTTTTCGACGTTTGGACATATATCGGCGCTACACGTGTGCCCTAACGAGAAAACAGCAGTTACTCATGAAAATTGAAATATTGCATTAAAAAAGATAAATAAATAAATAAATTAAATCAACAACAAAAACAAAAAGCTTGCCAGTCCGTTGTGTAAATGGAGAAAACTCTTTATGAACCCGTTCTCTAACAGCAACTGATTAATAATCACTGTTGTACAGCGTTCACCAGAAATAGCCCCTATAAACATGGAAAGCGTAAGTATAAAGGTGCAAGTCGAATTCATCAACTTAATTCTCCATCATCACTTAATCGATTTTTCCACTCAATCGAGTTTTCTAAACTTAACAATTTTGTGAAGCAGAATATGTCTGGTTTTAGAGAAGTATTTACTCAACGTACACCATTTTACTTTAGCTTTCGATGTTTTAGGGGCTATTTCCGGTGTACGCTGTACAACAGTGATAATGACATAAGTTAGTCTGCCAAAAATCTTTACAACTTATATTAAAATATTTTTTGAAGACGTCTTACCGTGATGCCGTTCTTGGTCGTGTTCTCGATATAGTCAAAATCACAGATTATAAACGCTAGAAGATATGTGGACATTTTTGGCGTTCTTTGAAATTTATCAGCAACCCAGTCGTCTCCCCTATAATACAAAATAAGGTCACTTTCAATAGTGTGTACACTTTAACAGGCTATACATCTGCTTTAGTTCACTAAGATATTACATATATGTTATTACGTAATAATGTTAGCAAGACAAAGTTTTTTCATTTTGTCAGAAAAATTCACGTCCATTGTGGCGGCGTGGCCAAGTAGTCACCTAGTGGGTTAAAATCCCATAAAGGTAAAGTCGTTGTTTTCTTGAGTTAGAAACTTTACACTTATTGCAAAGTGTTGTTGGTTTCACGAAATGATTCGATTTTGCGTATTTATGAACTTATAAATTCCTACATAAACCAGAATAAAGAGTGTATGAAATAAAATGTGTAAAAAGACCCAAATCTGGCATGGTTATGCCATGAACCATGCTGATTGAAATTATCCAAGGAGGTATTCAATGTGATACTATGAACGAGGTACATTGCATTTAAATAAATGTATCATCAAAATAGTGCAAGCCTTATTACATATCAAGTGAAAGATGAAAAGGATCGGTATTTCAGACCATATAATATGCCATTGAATATCGTTTTTTTTAAAGTGCTAAGTCTTTTACTTCGATGAAAACAGGCATAAATAAATATTCCAAATACAATCCTATATGAAACAGGGAAAATCAATGGCTAATAAAAAACAACTGAAATCATAGGTCAAACCATGTTTTTTCCCCTAGCAATGGCTTACCTGATATAAAGTAGCTTTTCATTATACGTCACAAATGAAACTGGTTCTCAGTATTGTTTTACTCTTACCTAGCCAAGCACAGATTCGACATGAGTTTATATTTTTTAAATGACAAATCAAGGTAGTGGGACGGGAAATTGAGAAAAATAGTGCAAAAATTGGTGATACAAGCATGAAACTTTCAGGAAATCATCTTTAGACCATGTAGATTTCAAAAAAGTGAAGTGGGCCCAAAAATATCTTCTGCTCATTCAAAGATGGCCGCCATTTTCAAAATGGCCGCGCATATAAATTTGAGTACATTCTAGCTCATTAATTCCATTTTTTTTGTAGGCAGACCTTTAACTCACACCAAAAGCATGCATATAATTTCTCCTTTTCAAAAATTTAATCTCACAAAATTTCTCTTTCATACTTCTTCCAAATCCAAGATGGCGTCCAATATGGCCGTCGATTTTGTGCAAAACTGTTATATCATTTTTATAGTATAATTTGTTGCACAAATTATGTTTATTATGATAAAAAAAGTGTTTAAACATATCAGAGATTAATCAAAATTATATGTAAATCTCAATAAAAGTAAACATTTAAAAAGTTTTTGTCTAAAATATCTTAAAAAAAGATCAAGAAAAAATTCCATTTTTTTCAGTATTTTTCAAATTTGATTTTCTAAAAATGTAATTTTCAAAGTTAAAACAGTTACTTTTATATCTTAAACTGTATTTGACATTCCATTAATATCATGTGTTTATTGTAAAGAAAATGTAAGAAAAAGCATATTAAATCTGTAGGTTTTTATATTTTGTGAAAGTGGGTATATATACTATGATAAATTGTGAAAGAAAAACAACAACAGAAAATCTACATAGCTAAGTTCATTCTATTTCTTTGCCTTTTTACTTTTTCTTATGAATTCCTTATGCAAATGTTTCCAACTTAAAAAGTACTTTTTATTGGATGAAAGTATTTTTGTCTTCCTTCGGGCCATTTGGGGGTGAGCAAGAAATGCACATACAAACATGTGTATAGCATTCAGTTATTAAATTTGGTTGCATGATAATTCTTTGTTTCAATATATTTGATATCATATATTAAATTGTTAATAGCGTAAAGACATATAAGAAGACAATAAATCAACTAAACGTGGGCTTAAAATAGCAAACATGTACTTGAATGTAAGGTATAAAAGGTAGTCTATAAAGCATATTTTTTGACTCGCTCCCATTTTGTATTTTTTAAATATAAAAAATTGGCTTAAAAGCCAACACAATGTATGTGATGTAAAACATATATATCAATGATATGGGATTGCGTGGCCTGCGTCTACGTCACTCTAAGTTACATGCGTTCACGCAACTTTTTGAAAAGTTAAGATACAAATATAAGCTGTACTAGTATTTTCCTAAAGTAATCATTATCTTATTTTTTTCTTTCATAAGAGGGTAATGATGACCCTGGATCAACCCACCTAAGATCATTGTTGGAAAAAAAAGGTAACAAGATCATTTTGGGAGTGTCAATTATGTCATAAACACAAGATTTGTGTCATGATTGAATTCCGGTTGCTTTTTAAAGAAACCCTGCTCAAATATCTGCCTTTCATTTTTTTTATTTCAGCACGAGAGAACTTTAATAAACCATATCTATATACGAGTCGGCATATGAAACTTAGTGACCTTTTGTGGTTTGGTAAATTTGGAACCATGTTGTCCATGATATATCATTATTATAACATAATTATGATGATACATATTAAAGTGTATATGCGTCGGATAGTGTAGGTTAAGAGAAAACATATTTATTACAGTAGTCTTTTGTAAATAAGTGATACCATTGCAAAATCATTTTAAGACTGCAGTGGCGTCATACAAATTTTATGCATGTTATATCAGTCTACATCCCAAATATCTTATTTCAGGTCAATGAAGTTTCACACTAGATGTTTTTAAAGTGTGTTTTCCTATACAAGTCTGCTGAACCCCAGGTGGCTCTATGTAGCATGATTCATTAAATGTGTTAATAAAGACCCAAGGTGGTGCTACATGCCAGCTTAGTACCAGTGCTCTATGCATTTTGATTTTTGAGAAGATTTTTTTATTGCATGTACACTTAATGATACAAAAGTGTTTTATGTACTTTTTTAAAGAGGTCTTCTTTACTTGGCAAAGGTTATATTTTGACTAAGTCTAAGCTTACAGTTTTGTTTGTTTGTTTGATTTTTTTAAAATAACATCAACAACAAAAAACAACTTCAATGCGATTCCCTCAACAAATTCTTTAAAAACTGTGTTCCTGCGTGAGGGCCTTTTTAAATCATGTTCTTGGAGTTTCCAAAATGGGCTTTCCCGTCACTTTAGTTTACATTGACTTATATATTAAAATTCTTCTCCGAAACTGTGTGCACAGAGAAGAGAAAATAAAATTGTATATTTCATAACATTGTGATGCTATAATAAAGATTATAAACTATTGGCATAGGGTCAAAATCACTTAGTTTACATGGATCTTATTGGAATATAGTTATATGCAGTCCCTTCTTGTAGTCGCTGAGAGCCTAAGTTATTGGACAATGATTTCTTAAATCATGGACTGGTGAAAAAAAAGATACTCTTTTATATGATTTTAGCATTCTTCAGTATAAAAAGAATTATTAGACCTTTTTTTCCAGCAGTGGGTCGCTTAGGCGCGTGATCTAGGGTCAACAATGCTCTCTTGTTTTAAAACGGAAAAATAAAGTAGGAATACATTTAGTTTATATTCCAAAGTATAAGCTATGTTTGTTTATGTGGGCCAGGGGGTTTTATTGATACCTATTTTAGCACACCTAGTCCATTAGATAATATGATGTATCAGTCGCCTAAATTTTTGTTTGCTTTTTGAAAAATATCATTTTCTACATAGGTTATTAGAAATGGACGGTTACTTATTCAATTATACTTGGTTTTACAATGATGTGATAACTTTGAATTATTCTGTTACAAGCTTTTTAACAAAGACTAAATTGGTGGGGCAGGAAATAATTGTATTCATAAATTAGACAACATTTCACTAAAGGTCCAGGCATGATTTTAATATCTAACTATGGTTCGTTGATGAATATCAGCTCTTCTTTCTGTACAATTATCAAGTTATATTATGAACTATTGAAAACAACTTATATCATGCAAACACATTTAATAACTGAATGTATAACATATGATTGTATCTGGCATTTATTGATATTTTAGTACACCCTCTAATGACCTGAAGGAAAACAAAAATACCTTTAATACAATAAATATTTTTACAGTGAAAATTTGCATTAAACGTTATTTGTACTAAACAATTGTCTGATAAATTTACCCCACCCACTTTTTAATTAAGTATAAAACCTTCAACATTTTGTTTTTTTTTGTTACAATTATACAATAAAACATAGTGTTGATTGAATATCAATACACTTTAAGAAACTATGTAACTTTTTGGAATTTTTTGTACATAGACCTAGAAAAAACCATGTTAGAGAAAAATGAAAAAAATGGCACTTTTTCTTTGATTTTTTTTAAAAGATTTTTTTTTTTGTACAAAAAACTAAAAACATGACTAACAATGTGGGTTAACCTAAAATTTGATTTTTTTTCTAATATATTTCACAATTTTTATATTTTATATGGAAATACGCATACCGGGGTGTGCAAAAAATTATACTACAAAAGAGATATTTCAGTTTTCATTAAAATTGGCAGCCATATTGGACATCTTGGATTCTGAAGAAATATGCAAGCTCTAGAAATTGCCCTTAAGAATTTAAATTTTTGAAAAGGGGGGGAAACTAAACCCCTACGGTATATGCATGCTTTGGTGTAAGTTTCAGGTCTGTACAAACAATTGGAATGAATGATCTATTGTGTACATCAATTTATATGGCCGGGCCATCTTGAAAAATGGGCGGCCATCTCTGAATGAGAGCAGAGATATTTTTGGGCCACTTCACTTTTGAAATCTACATGGTCTAACCAGATAAATTTCCTGAAAAGTTTCATGCTTGTATCACAATTTGGCACTATTTTGACAGCAGAGACCTTATTTCCCGCCCCACTAAGGGAGGTCATTGAGTCAAAAACTCAAACCCCTGCGCAGTGGTTCCCCTTTGCTTCGCTTATACAGGACAATTGGGCCGTAAGGCAAATCAAATCAACTGTAAACAGTTTGTTCAGCAAACTGTGGACTAGCTAAAAATTTGGGAAGTAATTTTTTTACCTTACCTTCTTTCAGAGGTGAAATGTTGTGGGGGTATTGAGAAATTGCTAATTTTTTTATGTTTTTCTCACCCACCAGGTTACATCAAAAATTGGTTTCTTTAAGAAGGCATGGCTTCATCTGAAACATGGGAAGCGCTTTTCTTTGCGTCAAAAAGGAGGCAAAAAACGTCGTAGGGTAGATATCTGAAATCAATCAAACGTGGTGTACATCTACCATTAATACGTGTATTTCACCCTGTAACATATTTATGTCCCGGGTGACGTCCTTTTTTAAAAGGATAAGTCATATTTATTACGATGACGTTCAATGTTTACACGCGTAACAGCGACCGCGCGTCAGCACGAGATACATTCACGATAGAATGTTTGAATGTATTTTTATCTTATTCGAGGAAAGAAGCTGAACGTAACATACCATCAATATTTTTCTTTCCTTAAGTTTAAATAAAATTTAATTCAAACGTAAAAAAAACGCACATAGTGTATGACATTAGTATTATAGGTGTTTTTATCACATTTGTCGGAACTTTAATATTTTATTATCTATTTAAAAATGTTAGAGATTAATTTTTTGACTGAAAAATTTTTTTTTTTTTTGGTTTTAATAAAAAAGATTTTTTATTTCTATAGCTTTTAAAATTTTTTTGGAAAAGGAAAACAAACGATGGGACAGAAAAATTTTTTTGGTTAAAAAATTTTAATTTTGGCTTTTTTTATTAAAGGACATTTCCCCCAAAACAATTTTTTTATTTCTTTAAAAAAGGGCAAAGAATTTTAAAAATTTTTTAAAAATTTTTAGATGCTTGCACTGAAAAAAGGATAAATGTAAAATTTTTGCCTTTTAAATACCAAAAGTAAAAAAATGTATTTTTTGATTTCCCATACAAAATACTTTTCACAAAATTACTGTCTTTTTGCGAAAAAAACAATGGGCAAACTTTTTTTTGCATTTATAAGAACACATTTTTTTTTTAGAAAAAGTTTTAAAAAATAAAAAAAAGCATTTCTGATGCATGTGGGCCTTAAAAGGGATAACTTACTATTAAAGCTTAAAAGTTATGCTACTAAAATTGAGGAAAAGTGCATTGTTCGAGTGCTTATAAAATTTTATGTTACAGCTTTTTAGTAAAAGAAGAAGAAATGTTTTATTTATGAGGAAAAAACAACATCTTGGTGTTATTAAGATCTATAATGTAATATATTTGTACTCTATTTTGAGCAGCTATTTCTAAATGAAAATCAAAGGATAAAAACTCGTACATGTATTACTTAGATCAACAAGAAGGAGAGACGGTTTGTCATTGTTTCAGATAGTGTGTCAGATATTAGAAAAAGAGTGTAAGAGTGTTAACAATGGAATAAATTGATTAGTTTAGATACAAACATTTAGTTTTAGATTAACACAACTACTAACTGAAGGGACAGAAAGTCCGTCTGTCTCCGTGAGTAATATACCATTTGCTGAAACAAGATCAAAACTTATCTAAATTATTTCTAAAAAAAAGCCAAGAAAAACGTCCCCATGTCTCGAAGATTTTGTAGCCAAACTTTTTTCATTTTTTGACTTTACAATAAATAAACCGGAACCGGAAATAATGGTGAATCAGTAATTCCGGTGCAACGCGTTTACACGCATTCACAATTTTTATGCGGCATACAATACACGTTTACCAACCACTGTACTTTGGCAATTGGTATCATTTGACAAGATACACGTTTACCTAGTTGAATTACTTTCAATTGGCATATTTGATATTGACGTCATATGCTTCTTTCTCACGAGTGTGACCTCAAACTCGGATTTTATGGCCGGTTCATCCAGACACGGGAACGCTTTTGGGTCAGTCGGCTGATTTGAGTCGTCCAATTAACGAAAGAAAAAAATTTAATTTAATATATTCCCAACTTTTCGGACTTTCCGTAAAAAATCGTAAGGATTTCGAAAAAAAAGGGTAAACCTACTACAAAAATCCCAAAGGGGTTTTGCTGATTTTCTTATTATATTAATTAAATCGACATAATAAGCGAATTAAAAGACTAAAGTAAAATTACATTTTTCCTTGAAACAAATACGTACATGCCATACAAAATACGTCCATCCCATAAATCAAATACGCGTATTCTATAAAACAAATACAAAAGTACGTACATATCCTAAAATATACGTCCATTCCATAAAACAAAAACGTGCATGTCATAAAATAAACATTCATTCAGCAAATTCGTACATTTCATTAAAAAAAACAACAAATACGTGCATTCCATAAAATATATGTGCATTTGAGAAAAAAAATCAATACATACATAGTTTCGTTTCCTCTTGTATATGAGCTGAGATATAATCCGGCCAAATCCGGTACCAATGGTCCAACAAAACTTGTTATATCAACCGTGTAATTTTGTCCCGCCATAAGTTGGTTTTTAGTCTTGATTATCAGAAATTGTCGTTGCGTATCAAACTCATGAGAGTGATATTCATCTTCAACAGCATTTGCATGGGTTACTTTAATTTCTCCTGAAATTAATTACAATATTATTTAAATGTCAAATGTTTTCAGAGAAGAATTGAAATTTTGTGAAAGAACGAAGCTTAGTTTTGTATTCTTAAACTTTGGCTGTTAGTTTTTTATTGTGTGTTTTTGTTGTTGTTGTGTTTGAAATGATATTATGTTGTTGTGTTTTAATTGTGATACGTGATTTTTTTTCTAGAACCGTAATTTGTGTACATGTATACGTTGAGATTTTGTTACAAACATTAGATGCTCTTACCTGTTAGGTTGAGTTTATTTATATGTAGGGTAATGTTGTTTGTACTTTGAACGCATTCGAACAGTATTCTGACCGACCCATTAAAAGTGAACTCGTCCGAGTTCATGGTGTACATATGAGGCTGAAGTTCAACTGTGTACAGCAAAGGGTTGAGAGCCGTAGGGAGCCGAACATCGATAACGGTAGGTGGCGCTGTTGTTGTTGTTGCAGCTGCTGCTGTTGTCGTTTGACCAGCACCGGAAGTGGTTGATCCCTTTGTCGTCTGCGTCGCCGTTGTCGGACATGAAGCGGATGTTCCCTGGTTCGGGCATGCTGAACCTGTAAAAATGAAAGTTTAAATGAATTTTAATTGTAGTATTTTCTAATATGAATTGATAATTACATCTGCCTGAAATCCTAAATAAAAGATAAAATGTGGTTATCATTATGAGTACAATTTTGAGTTCAATTGAACTCGAACACAACTGGAAACCCTCTTTTGGACAAGAAATATTTTACCCAACCAAATTGTTGACAACTCTGTTAACTCGAGTACCTGTGAATGTTTAGACATAAAAATGAAATCGAGGCTAGATGGAGTATTTTAAACATGTCATTTGGAAATTTCGGCCAGGCAAAATATAAAAAACGGGGGTAAATAAATAAGATTGGATCCAGTAATAATTTATACTGTAAGATCACATGATTCAAACGCTCTAAGTTAATTGGTTATATTTTATAATGTGCAAAATAACTGTAAAAATAAAATACTTCAGCGATTTACTAACTGAGACATAAGATACATATTTCTTTTAAATCGTACACCGGAATAAAATATTAAAGGGATCTAACAAACCTATTCCTAGAGCGTTAAGCGCACCAGATAATCCCACAGTATTTAAAGAGTTTTCTTCCTTATTTTCTATAAATAGAATGACGAGCATTACGACGGCCGCCACGAGACAACTAAATCCTAGCAATCCAATAACTGCGCTGAAGAATTTTTTAACCCTGGACATTCCGGACGGCTCAAAATCTATTAAACCAGACCCTATTTTGTCTGTTTGTCGATTCTCCGGAGTCGTCACGTTAAATCCACCCATTTAATTAGTAATGAAATTCAATAGTTTCCTTTTCCTAGTACACGTACACCCAAATAAAGACTCTAAAGTTGTAAGACACAAGCGTGCATTAATCTCAAATCAAAAGTTGCTTGATATCCATTAACATTGGGTATCAAATATAATACAATTTACTATAAAGTAGTTACGATATAATTACGTGAAGCATCGTAAAAAGTCTAATAAACCAGCAGGAGTGTGGTTTGGAAGGGGAGGGGGTGGGGGGAGGCTCTGTCATATCTTACAAAGCTAAGTTAAACTGAAGTAACAGTTCAGGATTCTTAATTAATCTTAATTAATAAAATGCGATGGCCATGTTCGGCAAATTTGGACAATTTCACAAAAATTATCATAGAACTTTAGTCGGGATTTTCCAATTGCATGTGATATCTCAAATTTCCTTCTTTTAGCAATTTTTTTTTTTAAAAAATAAAAGAGCCCAAAACAAAGACAGATATGTTACAGGATTAAATTAGTCCGTTTATAACAGATATTAAAAGTAATATATATCTCTAATGCCCTTTAGCACCGGCGTAAGCGGCATTCAATCTTCAGCAATCAGTTTCTTTTATTAGTGAATGATAAAAAAACAAAGGAATATATAACCACACCCAAACGACTAGAGCGAGAAATATAACAATATTGAAATTATGTCTGGGATAAATTTCTGTACAATCAATAAAAACCTTGTGCTGCAGGATATAAAACTTTGCCGGAGCTGCGCTTTTGATTACACGTTATTTGATTAAATTAGTTATAGCCCGGTAGGGCCTCGATATTGTACACCATATACTAGTAATCAGAGAGATAACAACCATATTGCCCCCGTTTAAAGTCATAATCATGTAATAAGTAGTTATACTGCACTGTTCAAACTAAGATTGTAAAATCATGCCAGATATAGCGCTCCTGACAATGCAAACATTTAAAGCAGCATGCGGAAGCAAACTTTAATAGTGTTATGTAATTATATTGTAATACGAAAACTAAATCTGACAATTCTGGGATAATTTCTTTATTATCATAAATAATATGTTTTCATTAAATGTGACCAATTCTTTTTTTTTTTTTTTTTTTTTTTTTTTTATTTCATTTTTTTCCATTAAACTATAGGTCAGCAGCTTCCACAGATTCACTGAGACGGAACAGAAGATAACCAGTCCTCAACCAAGCCTCTAAAATGGCACGAACAGATTTTTATTTACATTAAGCATTTAATTCATTTTGATTGTTCAATAGAAAACAGGCAAATGTGCTTTCAAGAGGGTGAAATAAAACCCGGGCGTCATGCAAAATGCCTTATAAGAAGTCATAAACAGGATAATGGTGTTCAATGTATCCATGTGAATTAGTTAAGATAAAAAAAAATATTGATTATATCTAAGTCAAAGCTTAGACAAAAGAGATTCACAATTATAAACATGATAATTATAATTATTCAAAGCCTTAGAAAGGGAGGTAAATGCAACAATTTATTATATAAAAAGAAAATGAGTTGTCGCCCCTACTTCACAAGAGTAAGTTTAACAAGGGAAGTAAATGCTACAATACATGATATGAGCAGAATAGGAGTAGTCTCCCTTCGATTTACTGAGTATTTCGTTGACTGATTCGTGACGTCGTTGTTCGATTTCTTTCATTCATCGTTTATTCAATGCCGGTTATAAAATTATTAATTATTTATTAACATTACTTAGTGGTAAAATGCACTTGTACTTTATGATTAATGCTGGTGTGAAATTATTAAAATCTCATGTAAAAGCTAAAATTCTTGATATATTTATTTTCTACCAGTTAAACTGATTTTTCCCTAGATTTATATCCAAAAAAAAAGCAAAGAAAGATGCATATACATTTTTATAATAATGCACATTTGTTAATTTGTTACGGCGAGTTTTACTGGACAATGTGACTTTTTTAATTCTATATACACGTGTTTGTTAATGTTTATTTTAATCATAGAAAAACGATTTTGCAGTACTATTGTATTTACTGTTACCCAGATATTTTACAGATATATAATTATGATATATATATGTATATATGTCCGGGTATGACCGGTTGTTTTTCAATATAACTCCCACCAATCAGATCCGGTTATATTAACTAACAACTAATTTATATGTGACCATATAACCCGTCACAATTTTTTTTAACTTTTTAACTAACAAAATACTCGTATTTGCAATCAATCTTTCTTAAAGGCACAGTATGTCTCAGAAAAGAATAAAATTTTTACTTCCTTAGAAATGGCAAACATTATTTTTATAACATTTAATTCAGGAGCTTGGTACATGCCCGTTATCTGATAAGTGGCATTAAATGTAAAATAATTTGTCACAAAACTAACAAAATGTAAACAAAGTAGTATTTTGACTTTCATACAAAATACTTATTCTCTATAATTGTATTACTTGCCAAAATGCTATATATACAGACGAAAAAGTTGGCTCAGGTAATTGGTAAAATGAGTATCTTTTCAAAAACAATAAAAGTACGCCGAAAATAAAAAGCTTTTTATTTTAGAAATGAAAATGAAACCATTTCCCGACCCATAAGGGGCCTTCAAGAAGCGTAAGGTGCATTCGGCGGCAAATATAATACATTATTTATTTCTATATACACTTTTATAGCTTTAGGGACGATATCCGATATTATTGTATTATTGGCACCGCCACCCCCCCCCCCCCCCACCAACCGCCGAAATGATTTACCATATATACACAGCATTGAATGATATATGACTGTTGATTCACTGTCTTATTTTACAGTGTCTATGAATCAAAATGTATATCTTATCGCTTTATTGTATTTACATTGCCCCCCCCCCTCAAAAAAACAATAGGCAATAAATATTAACTCTCACATGAGCATATATCTAGTGAACGAGCTACCGGATTGATTACTATTGTTTATGAGTTACAGATAGCTGTGAACGTGTGATAGAAACTTGGCACTTTTACAGAGTACTTCAAAATTTATTGTTTAATTTTTTTCCTTAGAAGCGAATGGTTAAAACACAACTTAAAATAGGAAAATGATATTTTAATCCGTAATATTTCATTCTGTTTCGCACAATATTCATGTGTGTTAATTAAAAGAGACAACGCTCGTCCGAATAAGCAGTACCGTTATCTATTTTAAAATAACATAAATTATATAAGTTATGGGGGATCGGATCTGATATTTTTTGTTGTCAGTACAAATTACACCAAAGAGGTAAGTAAACTTAGATGTAATCAAGTGTGAGAAGTGTCAAGATGAATCATGTTCGATTTTAAAACACGAATATTTCAATTTCTTTTAGACGACATTACCGTCCCCACTTCTTAATTATCATAAAAGAAAATTTTCAGATCCGTTTCAATCGTAACCCAATATCCGCTTTCTTTACGCATGCGTGAACTAATTTGCATTTTCATCTAGCATTCATGCGTATTGCATAATTCAAAAAGAAGTCTTTGCAACAATTATTACAAAATTGTCCAATATTCCAGTAAAGGTTTAGTTTAAACATATTTGATAAAGCTCGATTGCGACAGTACAAGTTTTTGCAACTTATATAAATCACATTCGATTCCCCATGTTGGAACCAACCAGTACCGACGTCATATGAAGAAGCATGGTTGTGACCCGAGTGGGACTCGAACCCATGATCCCTTGGTTGAGAGTCAAGGTTACACAAGATACGCAGAGTCTCGCTTACTCATACAATAATGAATATTCACTTCAAAGTCCATTATGTCTCAGAAATGCTGTCAGTTTTTATTTCTCAAAAACTTTTTTTTTCAGATTCCCCCCAAAAAAACAACAACAAAAAAACTACTCATTTGACATATATATAATCTTGTTTGCTTCTTTTGCCCAGATGGTATAATCGGTATAATTACAGTAAATAAGTATTTTAATGGAAGTCAAAATACAACTTTGTTTACATTTTGCTACCTTTATGATTCATTGCTGCATGTTCAGCGTCCCTTCCTTAAGTTGTTAAACAGCTAACATGCTCTAAATCAATCAATTAATTAATTAATTAATTAATTAATTAAACCACTATTAAACTACATGTTTGACCTTTGTAAAGAATTGAAATTATATGGAAAGTTGAGGCATAATGTGCCTTGAATGTAATATATTGAAATGAAAACTGAAAACTGACTGGAATAATTATTGTTAAAGACTTTTACACTTGCGTGATAAATAGGTAAGTAATATAAATATATCTTTTTCCGGCGCTGGGCATTAAAAAGCCCTTAAAACATCTACAGAATGGTTAGTGCTTAACCAGTCGGCAAGCATTCAGTGGTTCGTAAAATCTGTTATTATTATAGGGCTGCTTTTTCGATTAAATGGTAAGTTGAACGACCAGGAAAAAACGGATTAAAAAGTATGGTGCATGATAATGGACATCAGCCTTAATAAAAGTTCATGTTGTTGGAATGTTGATATACTTCCAACATAAGCTATTGGCCCTCCCCAATCACTTGTAATTCATTTAAGTGCTAGCTAAAACCACGGATTTATATTATGTAATATAAATCCGTGCTAAAACTATGTGTTTGCTTCCATAGAAATACAACACATGATACATAAATAAACATTACACTAAAATATGAATACATGGAGTTATTTTGACGCTATATATCACTTTTTTATATACCACCGTAGCGCAAAATATAGTTCGGTGCCATTTAAGTTATTCAGACCAAAACTTACAAAATTAGTTAAATGTACGTATATACATTTTTAATAAAAGAAAAAATCACTTTAAAAGTTTTATATATAAATAATAATACTATAAACAACCTTTTTTTTTGTTTTTTGTTTGTTTTTTTATGGGGGGACTGGGGTGCTACCTTCGTTATGTTACGACTACTCTTTATTTGATAATTAAAGAAGTCTAGCATGACAAAGTCACTTTGTTGGGTGGTCAAGTATGTAAAATATATTAAAATTTCAGCAATTTGTAAATGGTTGAACGTTTGTTAAATTTCTCCCGGTTTTATGTTAAAGGAGTTTGGCCCAAATACATTGAATTTAAAGCCACATTATGCCTCATAAATCAATATCTTTTTAATTCTTTAGAAATGTCAAACATCTGTTAAATAGTGTTTGAATAATGGATTTAGAGCATGTCTAAAATAAACTTTGGAAAAGAAGTTTAATAACTGGCGAAAATAGCGCTGAATGTGAGTAATGTGTCGTAAAGGTACCACATTGTAAACAAAGCAGTATTTGACTTCCATACAAAATACTGATTCACAATAATTATACCGATTGCCAACATAGCTATAGTTACAAAAGATAGTCTATGACCAAAGTCTATTTTTTTGGCAAACGAGTATTGCATCAAAAACTGTAACAAGATACCAAGAAATAGAAGTTTTTGATAGAAATAAATGGTAGCATTTTTGAGGCATACTGCGCCTTTAAAAACAGATTTTAGCTATTACTAAGTAATATACAAATATATGAATGTATATACATGCTTGACCTCTTGTTTAACATACGAACAGAAGATATTTTAAAATATCGTTTAATCTTTTTGCTGGTATTACAATTAGTGTAAGTCCTAGTGTGATTTATCGCCCGTCTGGCCTTCTGGTCGAAAGATCTTTCGCACGATGCTGTCAAAGTTAGAGTTCTTATAATTCCCTTTGATGATTTATTTGAGCACGTTTTTATTTCTTTGTTTTCTGTTAAAGCAGAATGCCTCCAGATTCATGTTAATTTTCGTGAAAATTTTGGAAATGTATTTAAAAGTTAAATATTGTGAGGTTAACAAATAAAGTAATGTGTATATTGCAATCGGCACTAACAATCCACGTAAATTATTCAAAAGTCAAAAATGCAAAAACAGCCCTTACTGCGTTAGTTACGCAGTAGAAATATTGTGATTAAATACTGCAAAATCAGTCTTAAACAGCACAAATATATAACTGGGATCTTGAATGTTTTTACTTTTCTTAAAAGTTTAGAGTATTTTTCTCAGTATTGATTTTCTTGAAATATTTTGGCTCATCTGGAGTCGTGCACCTTTAATATATTGAACATGGTAGCGAACATACAGAAGTTCAGAATGTTGTTGACAAGCCAATCTTTATAATACATATCTTTAGTTAAGGGATATATAAATGTGTTCAACTTTTACATGTATATACTTATAGACATGTATATAGGCATAACAAAACGTGTATAATATTAGTTATAAAGATTGTTGACAGGTTATATGGCCCTATATAAACGGCTGTTCGTAAATATAACCAGAGCCGCTAGGCGAGTGTTATATTGCAAACAACCGTTTATATAGGGCCATATAACATGTCAGGATTTTTTTATAACGAATTTATAATACAACAAGCATTTTTTTGTTTTGAAAAAGTAAGATATCTTCATAAATCGACAGCAGCCGTGTATATAAATCTATATACATGCACGTCACGATTATCCAATGAAAACCGACGTTACAAACGTGCAGTATTATAATAAAATTTATTTATTTTAAACTTCAGTAGTAAATGTATTATGTAAAACAAACCGTCTGAAAACACCAATTTTTTTTGCTGTTAAAATATATCTAGAAAAGGTGAGCGTTTAGAAGTATTTAAACCTGACTTTTACCCATAAATAAACTTTGCATGATCAAAGAGCATGGTAATAGAAATATTTTAAAGGTGCATGCCTCAAAAATAGTCAAACTATTTCAAGAAAATTAACCTTGACAAAAATGTTAAAGAAATTATTTTAAGAGAAGTAAAAACATCACAATTCAAGAAACAATTTCTATTTTAAATGTAATAAGTGACTGACTGTACTGTATTTATCGCTATATTTCTACAGCTTGAATAACGTACTAGGTTACTTACGTGCTGCGTGCTAAACGTACTGCGTGACTTACGCAGTTTAGGGATATATTTGCAATTTCTAACTTTTTTTGATAATTGTCGTAGATTTGAAGTGCCGTTTGCAATATGTATATTACTTTCTTCGTTCACTTGACAATATTTCACTTTTTTTAATGCATTTTTTAAAAAATCATAAAAATTCTCACGAATAAGGCATGCTGCTTTAGGTGAAAAATATAGGACATCACCGTACTCTGTCAATGGTAAATAATATATATTATGAGGTTATTAAAATCATTTGAAACTCACTGATTAGTGACAGTCACACTTGGGATGTAGCATTTGATAAAATATTAAGGTTTTCATCTATAAATTACAGGGGGGGGGGGGGGGGGGAGAGAGAGAGAAAAGCTTAAAGCCAGGTTTTTAACCACCTTTGCTTGTAGATAACTTAATTGGTTATATACATTTGCATTTTAATTAGAAAGGGAGATGTGTCCGTGATGCTCGTTCGCCTATTCAAAAATGTTTTCGTTAATGTTTTCGTTGTATAAAAAGAGACAAGGTTACCTACTTTAAACATCATAAGATAAAAGTTTACTAATTTGCATATCGACTGTAAAGTGCAAAATGTTAGAAAAGATGTTTGCTGGCAAAATTAAATTAGCCAAAATTGATTAGCCGCGCCACGACAAACCCAACATAATGGGTTTGCGACCAGCATAGATCCAGACCAGCTTGCGCATCCGCACAGTCATGATCAGGATCCATGTTGTTTGCTATCAGTTACTTTACTTGCAATAGGATTTGTAAGCAGACAGCATGGATCTTGATCAGACTTCGCGGATGCGCAGGCTGGTCTGGATCCATGCTGGTCGCAAACGCACTATGTTGGTTTTGTCATGACGCGGCTAGATTTTACGTTTAAATGTACATGTATATCAAAAATCGAAAATATGAATCGTAATTATAATGTCATGAATTTTTAAATAATGTTTTTAGGGCATGCCAGATGTTAACTGAAAAAAGTAGCACTAAATGAGAAATGTTTTGTCATAAAAGTAGCAAAATGTAAACAAAATACTATTTTGACATCCATACTAATTCACTATAACTGTACTACTCTAAAAACCAACAAAAGAAAAAGAAGGTTCAATAAATTAGCCAATGAATTACTTTTTGGAAATTATAAAAGAACACCACTTCAGATAAGATAAGAGCATTTCTTTGGTATAATGGGCCTTTAAAATAAGCAGTGATTAAACAGCGAACAGTGCAGGCCATAATCAGAATGATGGCGCCGACAATCAGGATGGTCTTGGCCTGAACTGGTCGCATTTGTGTATACATGTTTCGAACAAAATTAGAATAGAAAAAACAAATTATTTTAAATATATGCAACACTTCCTGCGTGATTTTATATAAACATGGGTACAAGTGAACTCTTCCAACATTTTCGCAATACATGCCATTTCATTAAACCAGCCATCCGGCAAATTTGAAAAATAAATTTAACGTACCAGCACGGTTTTCGCGTGATTTAATACAGTTTTTAGATCCATCAAAGAAGTGTTTAGGACTATATCTTACCACACAAACATTTTGTTTTATATTGTGCTGAACAAAAAGAATGCGTATTCCAATATTAAACCTTAAGATATCAACTTTATGAACGTGATACATTTTGAAATATTAGACCATCTTCGTGTAATAAAAATAAATTCTTTCATACAGTTTCATAAAAGATTATCTTTCATTACATGAGTTCATTAATTTTCAATGAAGAAAAAACCTTTAGATCTTTATTCTTTTTTTTTCCTTACACGCACAAACAATTAAATAAATATCTTGAGGTGCCTTTATTAACGTTTTTATCTTGATTTAAAGTCTAACAAGGAACCTAAACTGGATGAATTTTATTTCTTTTAGTGTGTGGCGCATGCACGCGAAATCGTCGCTTAACCTTGAATAATTATTTTTGTTAGAGGATATTTATTTCTGTTTATTTCTGTTTTTCTTATGCAATTAAATAACTGCTCTGCCTCTGGGAAAAAGGGGAAAGGGTGGGGGGAAATAAGCTGATATTTAACTCAAAATTGCCCGGCACTACCAGCGCAAACCGGTTTTGTTTTTGCGCCAAAAATGTCGGGGAATATGTTCAGGTCACAGTGTGGGGCATTTTGGGGCAATTTTACTATTTGACTGTCTTCAAAAGGCAAAAATTTATAGGGAGTTGAAATTTCTAAAAGTCCCTAATATTCCCCGCTGGTGATAGCCGGTGTAACAATTGACTGTTGGATAGTTGTTAAAAACGTGGATGGTAATGAAATATGCAATTGTATTATAGTTTTGGAGATCTTTCTATTGAAAATGTGTGAAATATAAATCGTATACCAATACATGCACAGTGCGTTTACTGGTGTGCAGGTATCAGTTATATGTACTCCACTAACTGCGCTGTAGGTTGGGAATAAAACGTTTATTTGATGAATATTATTTTTTTTTATTATAGAATAATTTATTATCTGTTCTAAATAGATATGCTTTATCGCTTCATGTATCTAGCACTTATCAATATCATCGACATACATATTTCTTCCCAGGTTTCTTATCAGCATGATAATTTATGATAATAAATACCATCCGCTATGGATCAATTCACTTTAAAACATTACCAACACCCGTGGTGTTGGTAGTTTTTATTACGGATCACGGCAGTTAGCCACATTGAATTTACCAAAGCTCAGTTCAGCCATCGTTCCTGGCCAAGCTGTCAAGCAGTTTACCAGTACTAGTTGCCTTCACTTTCGCAAGGAACTGATTATTCAAATGGCTACCTTTTACCCAAATATACCCTATTATCATAAACAAATAGCAGCAAAACAGATAGCGTTATTTGTTTATGTACATGATTTATTACCCTCTTTAAAGAGACCACTTGAAAACCAATTCCAATATGAATGATCGCATTACATGTATTTTATATGTTCAAAATAGAGAACATATTATTTAAATCGGATTTCAGATGTATATTTGTATACATGTCATTATAAGATATTAGATTAAAATCTACATTAGAGCTCATTCTAATAATAGAATACTTTTGTCTTATTAAAGCGACACGCCCACAGTTGAGTATTAATTTGAATATCAAAAAAAAAAATCAAAATCCAAAATAATCGAAGTAAAACAAAAGAAAAATATATTTAAAAGTTGAATATCCAAAATAAACAAATTAAGGAAAATATATATTTTAAAGTTAAAATTGAATATCCAAAATAACCAAACTTATGAAAAATATATTTCATATCGAAAGAAACACAGAAATATTTTCAAACAAAGATATGGATGTTTTATGCAAATTATGTAAAATTTACAATATCACCAATAGTTGTTGCTAACGAAGTATACCCCGTTGCTAACAGAGTAAGAAAAAAGGTTTACATATTAAGACAAGTTTGACAAGGTTCCAATGGGGGATATATTCCCAAGGCTGGAGTAAATCATAAGAACATGTTTAAGTTTAATGAAACAAAATCTGTTTCACGTGCTACGCCAAAATGTATGTACAGTAATAAGAACATTCAAACGTCATAAACTGAAACCCACTCTCGTCAAGTTCCTGCGTTAATATTTCCGAAGCTAATGGATTGATCTAAGTAAGGTGTTTAATACGTTTTAGCAAAATGTTAGTGTGCAAGTCATCGTGCATTCGCTTTTAAGGAAATTAATTACCATATAAATTTCATACAAGCATTCTGGAAGTACACTTTTTTTTAAAATTCGAACAATATTTCATGCATCAGATAGATAAACCTTTATACACTTAAACGGTGATAAGATGCCCAGAGTCAATAGCGGAAACTGCTTTTTTTAGCTCCTACCAGCGGATAGACCTTCATTCAACATAGACTCCATACAAACATTGTTAAATAGGTTATGTACTTCACCTACTAAGGCTTTGCCTTGAACATTGTTAAACATTCTCAACCTTACAGATAAATATAAATTAAATAATAAAATGAAATATATTTTATAATCAATTAGATTAGATTGTAAATTTAGGATATATCTAAAAACAAAATCGCTAAGGAATTAGTTTAATTATACCTATTTATTTTTAGTTCGCCTGTGTTGGAAGCTTATTGAAACATTTTCAAAACCGTTCCTGTAACCAACCAGTACTAAGCAATGAGTGTAAAGTTTCTAGCTCACGGCGACAACAGCTTGCCCCTGACGGGGTTTTAACACACGCGGTAGCTATCCTGAGATTACTAGTCTGACGTGTTAACCAGTCGGCCACGTGGTGACTCAACAACCCGGCCATGTCGCAACTAACTCGAGCACGTCGCAACTCAATCGGCCACTCCGCCACTCAACTATTCGGCCATGCCGCCATTCATTCGACCATGCTGCCACTCGGTTAGAGATACTACTGATTCGAATCTTAGGCTAAGGCCACACTCAATATCGGTACTTTGATACCTATATGAAGCATCTAAAGACGTGCAGAAATCCAGTGCTCTGTTCCGTATTCATCACGTGACAAGCAGTGATTTTGTGCTAAACCTGATCAAATTAACAAACTAGCGAAACAAGCGTCCAGACGATGTAATGTCTTCTGGGAAATGATATAATGAAAGTATATTGTTCTAAAGGCAAGAATAAGATCGCCGTATACATCTTAAATAACAGTATTGTATATAATTCCAACAGCATTTTATCATTTGATAACGAATAATTGTTTACAATTTTGATGTATTTGATTTCTATTGACAGTTTCTTGTAACTAGGGACAGCCTTTGTCCAGTCGAATATACCGGATTATACAGAATGTATACATACCATTTATGTCTAACAACGAAATTCCGGGAAAAATTGTGATATTCGTTAAAAGGAATCTCAAAATCACAGCGTAACTAACACAACTATTCATTGTTTTCGTTGTTTGCAAGTTTAAACATGAATGATGTATTGCGAGCAGACGTGGCTTTTACTTCCGATCACTGCATCATAATTTGCAAGCTTGCTGTATTCAACTTGTAACACTGGGAATAGATGCGTTCGCGCACTGGTGCACTATTGTTATGGTTTTGGCAATTACTTTTAGCGCTGTAATATTCTTTTTTTAACAATTTCACATGATAAAACCATCAACTCAAATGTGTGTGAGACGTATACGCGTGTAAAGGGCATAATTCAACTCGATAAATACAATATTAATGGCGTAATGCCTGTCGATTACGTCGATTACGTAATTTCCGTAATATGCAATTATAACGGCGTGTGTTTTTTCACGATTACACAACTTCCGCCACGTGGTTGAGTCTCTGGTTTGTTTTCAAGGATGATAAGACGCCGACGCTTAAAATGGCCACTCCTGAGATATTACGAACGGGTATCAAAAGTCAATTATCTATCATTCTTACCAAATTATGGCAATCTTTTATTTTCTCTTTTACTTTATTATACCTTGACTATATCACGGCTAAAATAGGCGTCTGTATGCATTACTTTTCTTTCTTGATACGGCATCGATTTTCATTGGATGAACGTAAAGTAAATATTTTTCTAAATTACCAGTTAAGAAATGTGTCAATGATTTTTTTCTTCGCTGAATGTCGCTATGTGATTAACGATTTCAACATGTTTTTATACTGTCCTATGGAACCGTATAGAAAAGCGAACTGTTCTAAAACACGGAAGGAGACGCTGAACTCTGCTCGGAAAAATATTTAAATTGCAAATCTCTCGCAAGAAAAAAATACAATATCCATAATGCATGAACACAAAGTGCGTGCTATCGTATAAATTCTGAGAAAATGTCTCTGAAAAAAATGTACAGGTTCTGTCAAAAGCTTTTAATAGTCTATGGGATTGCTTGGTTCAGTCTTGTTAGTCGTATTGTATTTATTTCAGACGTCGAATGAACTAGAGCTTGCCTGGGGGCATCATTTTCTCACGCTTTTTGCGTCTTTACGCAACCACCGTCTATATTACACTTTTACTCACGCGCAACTTCTCGGCCCTTTCCGTCAAACTTCGGATAAGGATGAATAATAGCCGACGACGTTCCGATTATGTATGAGAAGTAGGCAGTAGCAGGAGCATCCGATTGCACTTTTACCACGCACCGCGTCGTAAAAAGGTCTATTTACAACAAAGTATCAGTCCAAGCGAACTCACTCGGTGAAATTGGGTTAACAAACTCAAAATAAAATCTACCTTTTTTACCATGTGACCGGGTGTCTATATTAAACTTACATAAAACTCTGTGCCCTTGTGATAAAATAGTTAGTTAAAGCTTTAATTGATATAATTAAAATAAAATATTTTGTTAAAGCTTTAATTGATATCATAAAAATGTGTCATTTATCGCAATTTTATGGAAATAATCCTCCATTTTATTATACATATTAGTTACCTTCTCAGTTTTCTTGTCAGAGAGATAAATTATATATAATCTAACAAAGTTCAATTTTGGCTCCGGTGTCAGCTATAAAATTTAACGATAACGAAGATTTTCACGCGGATGAAACTGGATACAGTCACGGTTTCACGTGAAATATTTTGAACATATTACTACTTTTATAACGTTTTATATAAGGCAACATTTCGTTTCATTTTCTTGATTACACTGTCGGTTACTAAACGAGTGTATTGTATGTCAGTAAAGTTTAAGTTGACTGTGTGAAACACATAAATAACTCCTACAGGTGAAAACTTAATTGAAAAATGAACACCTAGTATGCGGGAGGGCAGACAAACCTGCGAACAAAGGTCATTCAAAGGAGACACATAACAAGGCCTTGAGACAAGTGGTCTTTACTTGGAGGTTCATTGGTTATATGTATTCATTCGAACAGTGGTCTGTTGTTAACAGGGTGATCTTAAATCAAAGGTGGTCTTGTTGTATGTTTCCATAAAAGTTTTCAAGAAACGGTACAACGTAAGAATAACATAGTCGTAAGATTTAAATATAACACGTGCCTTTTACTCTAAAAAAGCAGCTACTTTAGTAACAACAAATGCTAGTCTGGTTCCCGTCGTACTATAAAATTTAGTACTATTGAACGGAGAGAAAAGGGCAGGTAATCCAGACTACAATTTATGCCAGTATTTGTAGGCTAGTCACTCGGCTATTTTGAAAAAGTCGGTTTTCCATAAATATATACATATGAATAATGCCATTTGTCGCATTTAATATCATATTAGACAGAGTCGGTCTACCATACAAATAGGATACACAAGTCAACTTGTTATAATTTGTAAATAGCATATTTTCAAAACAACAACGGTTTGTGAGGATGCGTTTTAATGGTTTATGTTAACGATGACATGTTTTAACAAATAACTCAAAGTTGAATTATTAAAGCTAGCTGTTCGAAGATTGAGTGCAACTTTTTAAAATGTTCATTCGACATTATTGAACAAAACTTAAAAACTATGTTTATAATTTAAATAAAAAATAGTTTTTTACCGAGGTAGATACATATCAAATATCTATTTTTTGATGAAAAATTCATTGTCTTATTTTTTTAATCGTAGGACATACTTACTTGAAATGAAAGCAACTACCTATTATGATCATTTTTACCCGGTATTATCTCCCTTTAAAATTCATAGATGTTAAATTAATAACATACGAATACTTTCCGTATCATGTCAATAAGTATAAACATTTTATCTTGCGTAACAATGCAATAAATTGATGTAGATATCAGCTTAAAATAGAATATATTTGATCATTACTTAATTTACCAAGATATGGTTTGGTTGCTTAGTGTTACGATACACTGGTTCAAATTGCACATGCATGATTTTTATTATCCTTTTTAACAACCTGTGTGTTTAGCTGCCGCCATCCCTGGACGGCGGCATATGTATACGATTAAGATTTGACATTTCTACCCATACACCGGTTTTGCTAAGCCAATCAGAACGGAGAATTGATTACCATATGATTACAAAATGGACGACAAAAGACCCCCTATAAATGGGCGCCTACAGGGCACGCTGTCCGCCATGATTTTTGTCGGGTTGTCTTTTTCAAAGAATTGAAAAGCTTTTTTCATGTTCAAAGCTCCAAACCAGTGAGTAGGCTCCTACGGAGTAAACAGTATATGGAATATATTTCTAAATTGTTAAAGGATGGAGTATATTTCATAAGCCCATTATGTGTTCTGATTGGATATCACCCTCATAGGATATATTCCCCTGGGAATATTTCTTATATCACCCTTGATCAAATAACTCTTGCATAACTTTATATTTATTATTCAGCATTTTTTTTAAGTTTAACTAAACTTTGTTATACATGTAATATGTTTTTGGGAATAAGGGAGATACTACATACGTCCGTATTTTTATGTATAAATGTATACAATCATTCTGAACGGATTTTGTTAAGTTTATTGTTTTGAGCAAACTTAATTTGTAAAAAATAATGATGTGTATTCCTTGGCTGGGTACTTTATAAATATTGTAGTTGTAGGTCTTTCGGAATAATAAAATAAATAACACATGGCTGTCGGGGTGATAGAGGATATTGCCAACCCCTTAAACTGGCTTAAACTGAGGTAATGTACCAGTTCTCGGATGGACATTATCTTCTATCACACCGACAACCATGCGTTATTTATATGATACTGTATCTTCAAACAAGAGTACACATTCACGCATTGTGAAGCATTCAGTCAACGTTGGGTAAGCAAGAAAAGAAGTTTTGTATATATTTGTAATTTATATGTTTACGTATTTATTTTCCTTTATCAAAACGTGATGAAATAATGTTCTTTGCGCTTCCATTTCTGCATTTTTTTCACATTATATGATAAAATATATTTATCATTTTTATTCAGACAGACTTTGGCTAATGGTATGCCCATAATGCATTGAAAAACGCTACCGAAAAAAAATGTTTGGTTATTATTTAAAAACCTCCGTTTTGCTATATTTTCTGATTTACATATAATAGTTGAGCACTATACAAGCACTATATTACATATATGAACTGTGCAAGCTTGCAGAATGTTTTATCCACTTTCATAAAAAATGTTAATTCATTCATAGGCACGTGGAGCCGAATAACTTGAAAAATAATGTGAGATATATAATCCATTTGAAAAATCTCTCAACTGATTTGTTTATTTAATTAACCTAAAGAAAAAAATGAATACTAAAGTAATCTTCTGATTCATTAATCTTCTGATGCATTGACACAAACAGATAAAAAATAGCGTTATTTTTTTAACGTATTTAACAAATAATGCCTTGAGGTGATTTAAAGTAAAGAGAGATTTAAATTTTTATTTCACCGTTTTGAATTTTTCATTCATAATTCTGCAAATGTCCTCAAAATGAATATACTAGGCAGTCACAGGAACAAATTTTTCTCATTATTAAGTATTAAATGATGGTTCTCTAACCTACGTGGGTCAGGTTAGAGCGTTAAGATTTCACAATAGTTGTCACAGTGAACTTTGGAAACGTTAAAGAAATGAATGTCAGGCTAAGACTTGTTTCAATCATACAATATCCACAGTATCTAAACAATCATACAATATCCACAGTATCTAAACAATCATACAATATCCACAGTATCTGTTATTGTACTTTCCAAGGGTTTGTTTAAGTCACATTACTTGTTTTAAAACTACTCGGTAGTTCTGTCAGCTTCTAAATTTTCGTTCAACATATATAGATATATTTACGCTTCAGACCCAAAATATATAAAATTTAATACAGAAATTCATGCTGGGATTAAAAAAATGTCATTTTAGCGTGATTTGAGTCCATAAAAAATCATTTTAATATTTTTGTCATTAACTTGCCTCTGTATCATTTTAAAGGTTTCTCTGTGGTGAAATGCAGTGAAACTTTGAAACAATGGTTACATTATTTATTTGTTAAACATCCATTATACATCAAAAATAAAAGAAAACGTTTCAAAAAGATTTCTCTATTGTGAAATACAGTGAAACCTTGATACAGTCGTTAGATTATTTATTAAAGGCCAATTATCCCTCAGGAATACTATTATTTTCATTTCTCAAAAAGCTTCTTTTTTGTTGTTCAAAAATACCTGTTTGCCAATTACATGTACCTTCATATGCATCTTTTGAACTTGTTAGCAGTATAGTAGTTATAGTGATTTGTATTTTGTATGGAAGTCAAATAACTACTTTGTTTACATTTTGCTATTTTTCTGACAAATACTTTTACATTCAGTGGTACTTATTTCAGGTAATGAGAATCTAACATACCCTAAAACCATTATCGAAACATAATAAAACCCATGTTTACTCTGTCTAAAGAAAGACAAAAAAGGTTCGTTTCTGAGGCATAATTTGCCTTAAGATATAATAAAAAAGTATAGTAAGATAAGTGTAAAAGACCACTTTTGGTTACATACGTCAGAATACAATAATACAGAAATGAGTTATAACCCAAGTCGTCATCTCCAAGGAATAGCGTGAAAAATTGAGGAACACATTGGACCAAGTTCAAAAGTTCAGAATACAAGAAAAACCTTGAATTCACAATAATTGGTTAAAGTAAAGAAAAAAAATGATTTATTAAAGACTCTGAAAACTACTTGTACCCAAGAAGCTGAGATTTTGTGGATGTTATGGAGTAATTTTAATTGATTAAAATGACATTATGCCCATCTAGATGTGAATCGTGAGTGGGTCTGGTAAATAAAGAATAAACACAAAAAGAAGAAAAGAAAAAAATCTTTTTAATTTTGTATTCTACTTGATAATATATAATTATCATCATTAACCACGTGACTCGAGGCACAAAAAGAAACCTATACATATCCTTTAGAATGTATCTACAACAAATTGTGGGACAGTCTTTTTTATATTGAAAAGGCAGTTTTACCATATTATAATAATTAATTTTTGGTCAATGACCAGAATGATGATAGTCCATCGTTTGACATATATCACTGATAATCTCGACTTCAAAACGACAAAAAAATAGCTTAATGTTACTGTAACAGAGATAACAGAGAGGGAGGGCGGTATTTATGTGTCCAAATCAATTCAATTGTGAATTTTTATAAATGCCGATTGTGATCGATGAGTACCTGTCCTTTCACTGGTCTTAAAACACATCTTCGACTGTATTTTTAAGTACAGAAAATGCATGCTCGGTTGTTCAATTATGTAGTCATAATTGTCAAACGAAACACACATATATAGCTTTAAACAGTATATAAATAATATATCAACAATAAATACGAAAATAATTCACGTTAAACAATGATTGCGTGACGTAACAATGGTATCTACTTGCCGATGATATCATTAATTATTGCACAGATAGCAAGTCATTAACAAATCAAACCATGTTTCGTAAGGATGCAATAACTTCAATTGTTATAAATGTTAACCTATTTTGTACATCACACCGACCAATGATTACGCCTTACAATGCACTTATCAATATCAAACTTTGACTTTTTTTATGTGTTTAGATATACCCAACAGAAAAAGACAAACAGCAAAACTTACAAATTTCTGTGTTCCCATCTGATGCCCAGTCTTTGCACTGTTCAAGGGCGGCAGTGCTTCCGCCCGAATTCCCGTTGTCTGTCGTCGGAAAAGAACACCGACATTCCACTTCTCTCGCCGGTCCGGCAAAGTGCACTATAATCCCTACACCGACGGCAACAGCCAATGCCAAAAACACAAGAATAAAGGCTTTTGCCGACGAAATGTAAAATCCGCCGTTGGCCATTTTTCTACTATCGCCCGTCACAGAACTGGTGTTTTCTTGCTTGTATTTCACACTTATATCCGACAGCTCGTATTCACTCGGCATGATCCACTGTCTTTTCTTACCACTACGTACCCTCTTGTATTTCAATCAGTATGGTATATAGTATATATATATAATATATATAAATCACCACCGCGTAAAGAGAGCGTATCGTACACGAATACAGCGTTGTCAAAAATGGACCACCGACTATCTTACGAATCTATTAGATTTATGGTTGTAAACCATTCTTTTGTGAATTTATTGATGCACCGCGTGATACAGTCTGTCTACTGGGGTCCCCCGGTGTCTTCCTGAAAGAAATACGAACAGAACAATCGCATTATGTTATTATCCACATAATAGAACGTCATCATTGAATTACACTGGTCTAACTCAGACTGAGAGAGCCATGGTATTGTCTACAAATACCCTCTTCCCAAATACATGTAAATACAAACAAATGAATAAAAATAAATAAATATAAAAATAAATAAATAAATAAATAAATAAATAAATAAATAAATGAATCAATCAATATAAATAAATAAATAAATAAATAAATAAAAATCAATCAATAAATCAATTGTTAATAAAATAAGATAAAAAAGTAAATAAAATAAAATAAATAAATAAATAAAATAAAATAAATAAATAATGAAATAAATTATTAAATAAACAAAATAAATAAATAACAAAGTGAAATCGGATTTTCGTTTTCTAACGGGTTTTAAGATATAATGTGGATATCGGTTAACCCATTACTTCATATACACGCCTTTTAACGCCTTTCCCCCCCCCCCTTTTTGTTGTCTCAAATGATGAAAAAATGCCTTATTTAGGCCCCAAACACTTGTTTTTGTTTGAGAAATGTTGTTAAAAAAGTGACCTCTTTTTCGGCGCGGCCCCCCAACCCAAAGATACATCAGGGGGTTTCCAGAAGGGGGATGTGCCCCCTTCTGTTTGGGGGGGGGGTTGAAGGGGGGCGGAGTCCCCCTCATCGCCAAGAAAATTTTGGACTTGTGAGAGGCTGTAAATGACACCAGATTGATCATAAGGTAACGTGTAACCAACGCTGAAAAACATTTGACTCTATCTCAATCCATTGAGAAGTTGCAGCACTTTGAAATCAATTTTGATGGAAAAAATCAACGCAAAATAGTGATTTTTGGCAATTTTGAGATGTCCCCTCGTTGCCATGGTAACAGAAAATTTAAGCCTGAGCATGTTGTTGCAAGGGCAATTGTCCAGTCAACATTTGTGCCAAGTTTGATTAGTGTTGAAGCAGTTTTTATAGTATTATAGCTATTTGAACTTGTAACGGGAGACTTTTCAATGAAAACAGCCATTTTTCACAAAATGCTCATGAAGTAATGGGTTAAAAAGGAGTAATACAATGTATAAAAAAGAAATAGAAAAAAAAAAAAACGACACATTTGCATTGACTAACACTTCAGTTTAAAGCTCGGGTCGATGTATTAAAACAAACACATTACACATGTAACAGCCGACTTAAACATTTTCTAAAAACGAGGGCACATGAAATATTTTAAATTTGATTAAATTGATAGTGCATGTCGGCGTAGTAAAACCTCTGGTTTGGTTAAAAAATGTAATCAAATATAAATTTGTTCCCTTGATTGTATAAGGCAGCACGTGTTCTTAGGCTTTGAAGTTAATATGTTGATATGTTGAATATTTAGTTACATATATCTTTAATTTCATGATAATCGTCTGATAGTTATATGTATATATTGTTTATTAGTTATATTATTACATTTTTTAATTTATTTTTTAGTTATATGATTGTTTGTTTGTTTGTTTGATTGATTGATTGATTGATTGATTGACCGACTGATTGATTGACTCATTTACATATCGATTGATTGATTGCTTGATTGATTGGTGATTGATTTTCGTTCGTAACAACGATCGTTCTTGCGTGTTATCGTTCGTTCGTGCGAGTGTACGTCATTCGTTACGGTCGGTCATTCGTCCGGTCATTTGTTCGTTTCTTCGATCATTCCATCTCTTGTTAGTCTGACGTTTTTGTTAGTGCGTTTGTTTGTCGGATTGATCATTATGTGTTTTAATACAATTTTCTTATTTTATCTTTAATTTTACTATAATTTATGTACCAGTCTTTTCATGCACGCCTGTATTATTTGTCGGAGACATTTAAAAAAAACACTTTTCTCTGAGCTAGTAGCTTTAAATAGTTTAATATCTCATTTTATTTGCTGCATTTTATTTTATTACTTGAATTAAAATATGAACAGTGCATGAAGTTCAGTTACGGACTTCTCCGAACATTTACGGAATATCACTCATCAAACACACAATGCATTTTCTTATGCTTCGACATCATTCCTTTCCGTTTAATTGCAAATGGTATAAAATTTGTACTAACTGCTTGAAAAGATTTTATCAGTGTAAATGAAAAATAAAATTTTTGTTTGGTCTAGCCTATATTTCCTCATGGGTCACTGTAGCAATGGTCTTTCTAATGTGGTCGTTGCTTTCGCTGTCGAGACTATGAATTTGACTTATTTTCGAATAACGATAAGAAACTGAACTTAGCGCCATTCCTTACATTTCTGCGGAGACAGGTTTGCACCGCATTTAAATCGGACAATGTTGAAGTGGCGTGAGCAGGTTTCCGTAGTTTTGTCAATAACTGTAAAATTGCAAAACATAATAAATTTGCGAATAAAGTCATGATTTGGTGTAAATATAAAATTGTAAACAGCACGAAATTGTGTAAATAAAATTTTGGTGCGCACGCACAGGTGCTATATCAATAGCTCTTTGCATGCTGGGAAAATTGTCGTCTGCAAAAATGTCGTCTGTTTAATTTTTGAATGTTATCCAATTTCCTAAAACAAATGTATATTTACGTCTGTATAAAACACTACGTCTATATTTAAACACTATATCTGACTATGTTATAAATATAAAAAAAAGTTAATTTGGAAATTGATAACTTTTATCTTAACCTAATAATAAGGAGAGAAAAAATAAAGACAACGTCTGTGTTTCATTGCTTAATACATTACTCGGATCTAAAGTCAAACTTATGCTGTGTTTAACGGTATAACCTTTGCAGAACAGCACAAAGGTTTTGGTTATTGCCGAACGGTGGTTTACTGTATAAAGAATTGATACGGTTGTTATATAGAGGTTATCGTTCTAAAGAGGTTGCAATATTTATACTTTAAAGACAGATGGTTGTTTTTGGGAGGTGTTGCCTCTAGACAGGTTAAAGGGACTCCACTGAGGTTGTTTCACTTGAAGGAACTGGAAATAATTTTTTGAGATTTTTATTCCATTTGATGTACGTTTATACCAACAACTTATTTGCAAAATTTCAGATCATTAAATCCGTTCTTCGGGAATAGTTATTCTAATTGGGGAAATGACCCAGGATTGGAAAGCTTTGTGACGCCTTTCTCTTAATTCGGACTGAGAATTGCACAAACATACAATTTTAAATGTGTTTTTGAGCATATTTCTTAGTTATATTGTATATAATTCTATTTTTTTTTAAGTGCCCCAGTTGATCTATGTGAGAAATAAAAAAAATATGTTTTTAGGCTTATGAACCTAAGTGGAGTTCCTTTAAGCTTATTATCTTACTGAAAAAAAAATCAAATGGTTGTAATATAGAGGGTATTGCTTTAAAGAGGTTGCAATAACTAAACTTTTAAGACAGATGGTGACTTTTCTGTCTAAGTTTAAAGAAAGTTTCCAATAGTGCTCCTTCGTTCATTAGTTCAAACATAATGCGTAGCAATTTAGAATCAACTTATACATAAACCATTGCCCAGGAAAGTATTCGAACACACAGCAGTTGTTGACATGTTATTTAAGGATACTGAATTTAAACGAATTTCAAAAGGAAAAGGACCCAAAAGGAAAAGGACACATACATAATACACATTGTAGACCTTTAAAACTTTAAGGATATTAATGTATAGCCCGAATACGTTTTCGTTAGTTTTCGTATTACTATCTTAAAGGAACTCCGCTGAGGTTTATAAGCCTAAAACAAAACATTTTAATTTTTCACATAGATAAACACGAGCACTTAAAACAAAAATATAAATAAAATATAACTAAGAAATATACAAGAATTGCATTGAAAATCATATGTTTGAGCTATTCTCAGTCTGATTTGAGTGAAAAGCGTTTAAACGCTTTTCAAATTTGGGTCATTTTTCACTATTATAATAATTATCTGAAAAAATGGAGCTAGTTAATGATCTGAAATTTTACACATAAGTTATTAGGATAGATCTACATCAAATTGAGTAATAATCTCAAAAAATTACTTCCAGTCCCGTCATCGTCAAAAATCCTCAGTGGAGTCCCTTTAAGTAATTTTGTCAAGTAAACGGGGTGTTTTCCACTGTGACGTCATTATTTGAGATGAATTCCAATATGGCGGCTCGCATACATGCTCATTTGGGTCCGTTATCCAATTCCACTTCCCAGTCATGTTGATTGCATGACATATTTTGCAATGTTTATACTTATACGGGGAGATCAAGGCTTTTGCTTGCCCGGATAAAAGCTTCATGTGCATATTTAAAAGGAAATCAAATAAAATACAAATGTAAAAATAAAAAATGACCGATTTTTGTTTTATCTTTGCTTACTTTCATATTAGCAAACATGATCCTTAAGTAAACAGAAGGTATGTGTACTATACATTTGAAATTAAACCGTTTTGAGGTTGTTGTTTTTTTTCACAGCATAAATTATATCCTTGTTTTATAATCAAGGAGCACTAAATCAAACTGATATTGTAAGTGTGCACACATACTGTTTGAATTTCAAGTATGAAATATTGTACTTGTATATTTAAAAAATTAACACATAAACATGCACAAATGAAATAAAAAATGAGTAACAAAACCTCCCATGCCGCTTCGAGATATAAGAATGGTCGGTCTGACGCCTTTGCTTTATTTGAACGGATCTCCTCGAAATTTTAGGTAGGAATTCATTGTTAAGTTATACTGTTCACATAGTAAATAAAAACAATTTTCTAATTTGACATTTCAATAAGCGAAACGCTACAACTACAATATTTATGTTTTCGATAGATAATACGGGGCAATCAAGCGAGCCCGGGCTTTGCCTTTCCCGGCTATAGACTACACGTGTCTATTTAAAAGGGAATCAAATTGGGGAAAAAACACAATAAAAATATATAAGTTTCTAAGCCTCAGTGAAATTTTTAATGTCATTTCTTGTTGGGCACCGCCATTTAAAATGTAAATTAACAATAATCGGCAAGGTATCCCGATAACAGACCAACCGCAACTTTTCAGAAGAAGAATATTTATGTTCCAACTGGAATCGGAAGCGGTGCATATGACACACGTAAAACGAAAAATGTAAAAAAAAAATAAATAAAAATAATTTTTTTTTATTTGACTTCCCCGTTCATAGGCTTTGCCTTCTTTCATATTACATGAATATTAATTAAAATGAAAATATTTACTTGAGACGGTCGCTTTAATATTGCATCTAATTATGTATTTACTATATGTTTTTTATATTAACTGATGTGGTGTCCGCTTTAATGCATATGTAACTCACGTATAGCAAATCTAGTGTCAGAAATCAAGATGGTGTCTAATGATAGCTAAAATTCGCGATTTCAGACCAGTGAATATCAACTTACTACGAGCTGTACCAGATCTAAACCAGATTGTTTTTTATTATATACGTGCTCGCGTGCACGGCTATCTTCTCACAAGGTTAAAATGTATTTTGAAAAAGATTAATTGTATTGCAATGAAGATTGAAATTGTTTCAAAACATTGAAGAATTAAGCAAAAAAAAACATATAAAGGAATAAATGAAACACCATGCCTAGGTTAATCTAGCACTCGTTCAGTCACTCACTCCCTCCCTCCCTCCCTCCCTCCTCCCTCACCAACTCATTCATTTATTCAGTCACTCATTCACTCACTCACTCACTCACTCACTCACTCACTCACTCACTCACTCACTCACTCACTCACTCACTCACTCACTCACTCACTCACTCACTCACTCACTCACTCACTCATTCGTTCATTCATTCATTCATTCATTCATTCATTCACTCACTCACTCACTCACTCACTCACTCAGTCAATCACACCGTCAGTCAGACAGTCACTCATTCATTTATTCACTCACTAATTCATTTATCCGTTCGATCGCTGGGTCTCACTTCGTTCGTTCTTTTTTTCGTTCGTTCGTTCGTCCACTTCTTTAGTTCAGTAGACTTCATGTTGGCACATCTAATTGCCAAATGATTAACTACAGGGACGAAAATGTTTGCGGAAAGAAAATGCCATAGATTTCAAGACCACTCGTAAGTAAGTTAAATGACGCTGCTTATTGTTTGAAAATCTATTGAACAAAGCGTTAAACCCGTTTAAACAAACAATACATACACGCACAAGGGTCAATCTGATATGTCATTAAATATAATAAGGGCTACTTAAAAACGATAAAAACCACCTGAATTTCTCTAAATAGAAAAGAACAGATACATTCTCAATAACAAATCGAACTTGCATTCCTCTCCCGTACAATTGTAATATATGATTACGACTTGGCAAATCGCACCGGTACTACTGTACATGGTTATTAACATTGAAGAAACGCTATAAAATAAAATTACAAGTTAATACTATGCTAGAGAAGTTTTAATGCATGAAATATAGATGTTGTCATTATATACACACATAAAATTAGAAAATGAGAAAGAAGCTACTACATTACGTAGAAGTAGTTTTTGCCTGTCAGAAATTACATAATTATGTCTTTTTTTTTTTTCATAATTATGTCTGGCCGCAAATTTTATGGAATAAGTGCTAACTAAACAAACTTTTATCTACTTAGTGACAATCGGAACTGCCTCGGCTATTATCTATAATAACCTCAGAAACAATACGGATTAAATGTAGTTCTACCACGTGGTTTCAGATGTAAACAGAACAGGGATAATGTAAAACGAATATATATATATTTGACATCCAAAAGAAAAGTAAAGTCAGTTCCGGTACACTTATGATTGAAAATATGTCTGTCAACAATTTGTAATTTAAATATGCCCACTGATGTACAATTTTAAACAAATCCGACTAAATGTCAACAGTTTGATTTTTGTACTTTCGGTTTCTACCACCATAATAATAAAATATATAAATAATGTATTGTTTGCTTTTAAATCTATGAATTCACTTATTTTAGGTGGAATTTTACTACATATATTGGAAATAAACTTGTCAACAACTCCCAGCATTAAATTACTATTTGTTAACATGTTTAGTTTCTTCGCGTAGGTTTGACCGAAATACCGCATCCGTTCTGTGTATTCATACTATTGTGTCCGAAGACTGACGGAAAGGGCCGAGTAGTTGCGATTGACTTAGTGGTTGAATTTTTGCACAGTGTGGATATGATACGCTGATTCAAGAAAGACTGCTGCTAAATTGATAACATTATAAACATATCGTCGAATTTGAAACATTGGACAAGTTATAATTCCAGAAAAAGTGCCGAAATTGTGTAACGTTTTACTCATGCAAATTGTCAAATCGAACAGTATTCTTGTTCGAACACTGAAAAGTGATTAAAAAGCAGAAATGACGGTAATAAGGTCATCTCTTTAAAGCTGCATGTCTTTAGAAAATCAAATTTTAAAAAAATGATTTAAACAAGAAGAAGAAAAAAATCAAGTAATAACTTTCAAGTAATATAATGATTTTGCAGTACTGATCAACATGACTAGCGCAGAAATGGTTTAATTTTGCGCTTTTCTGGCGGGGGAGTGGGTAAATTTATGCAGATTGTAAGTGTCGTTTGCACCTTCTTTATTCATTTTTAAGTTTTTTACTTTGAAAATACATTTTCAAAGTTGTCATGAAAACCAACATGACTCTGGAGGTTTGCTGCTTTAAACGTATCAACAAATGACGCATGCTTAACAATTATAAATGATAAATTCCGTCTAAATCAGTTCCAAATATAACTGCCAGAAATCATGATGTATTACTCCGCATCGTTTACGAATTACGACCGAATTACCGATTTCCTTCTGTTATATAACCCGGTGCTCTATAAGAATTTTAACCTGTGATATTTACAAGAAGTATTGAGACAATGATCGAGTAAACTAGGATATTTTGAGGGATATATTTTCCGAGAATTAATGTATGATTGTTATCCCACGCAGATATAGACTTGAATAAGATTAATTGCTTGAATATGAAGATATTATCCATCATTTTTATTGGAAAACAAGCGTATTGTGCTCGTAAAATCAGCCGAATTACGCCAGTGCTGCATCGGATCTGCGGCATATGAGGCGAATTTTAGCTGGTTTTTGATTGATTGATTGATTAATTAATTATCTGTTTATGAATTAGCATATTAATCTTTGAATATGATGTTATCTAAGATTTCGATTTTGATCTACAATAAATTTCCTGTCTGTACATTATAAATATGAATTATTCTTTTGCGTATTCTTTTGTAAATTTATGTTTCGCGTATTTGTTTCTAAATTGTGTTATACATTAAGTTAATTTCGAATTACCGGCATTGCTTATAGGAGGACAGAATTTAAAGGGAATTTTTTATGGTGACTAATTTGTGCCAATTGTGTTTTCGCCCCGCGACCCCGCCAAGCGAAAAAAAATCGAGAATTAACAAAATAAAGTTGCGGGGACGCAGTGCGAAGTTTAATTAAAATAAGCGTGTTTTAACTCCGCGCCCCGCCATTTAAACTTGTTATTTCTCGACTTTTCGCTTGGCGGGGTCGCGCGACGAAATCACGAATAGCTCAAATCAGCCACCATAGATTTGCACCAGTTGGTTGTGTCTAAATAGTCCAGGAAATTTCGATTAATATTAAAAACTAATTATATTTATTATCAAAACTAATCAGAATATTGATTTAATCGCCATTTATTTGCATAATTTCTATACACAAGTTGTGAGATCTTCCTTTCCCTCATATTGAAAAATACGAGAGTGACTTATAAGATATGAAAAAAAAGCTTTTAAGTTGGAATTTATGCTAATATTGCAGTTTGTAGACGTATATTATCAGATATTAATAATATTTATTGTCAAAAGTAATCATTATGATGATTTATACCCCATTTATTTGCATGATTTTTATATTCAAGTTTAGTGATCTTCCTATCACTCACACTGAAAAATACAAAAGTGACTTATAAAATATTAAATATAGTATTTTAATTGAAATTTATTTTTATTTTGCAGTTTTTTGACGTATTTTTCATAAATGATTGATACTTTTCCCCCCAAAATAATGATTATGATGATTTAATATCAACTTATTTGCATGATTTCTATACTGTATACAAGTTCAGAGATCTTCCTTTCCTCACAGCTAAGAATACGAAAGTGATTTATTCGGACGACTGTGAGCGAGAGGAAATGAAAGTAAAAATATCAAATGTATTTAGATTGAATTTGCAGTTTGTAGACGTATATTATGAAAACTAAATTTGTTTTGGTTGGTTTTTTAAATCATTAAGATGATTTAATCCTCATTTATTTGCATAATGTTTATACATTAGCTGAGACATCTATCTTCTTTACCTGACGAAAGTGACTTATCAAATATTACGTTTAAGTAGACTTGAATATTAATATTGCAGTTTGAAGAAAGGACAGTATAAATACGTTACATTTATATATTTTGTATAAATATTAATGTATCATAAAGATCATTATGTCCCGATCATTAATTTGGTAGGGAAGTTGATCATCATTCACAGATGACCCCTATTGATTTTAATGTCACTAACAGAATGTATGAAGGGGGATTTTTCGTGTTCTACGAAGTTTTGTTCATAATATACACACAGTGCAATTTTTGTGACCTCGTGTACATAAATTTTTCATTTACGATCGCCACAACACGTAACTATACAAAATCAAAGGAAGTTAGAATTCCTTTTTTCCTACATTAGATATGGCCTTTCCTTACTTTTTATACTATATACATATTTCACAAATTGTGTAACATCAATTAATGACTTTAACAAAAATTCTTATGCCGGTGCATAAATATTTAACTTGTTGTATTTGTTTTTCGTATTTCTGAATAGAATGCTGACGTTCAATCTCTGACACAGAATTTCACAACAAACCTAACAACAAGTAGTTCTCAAAACTAGCGATGTAAAAGAAAAAAAATATTGTTATTTTGTTACAAGTATCCAACAAATTACGACGCAATCAAAGTTTATAAGTAGCGTTGCCTTATAGAATTGTCAATAAATGCACAATCACAAACTATGCGGATGAATATCATTTTAATCAATGAAAATGCTATTTTTAGCGATGTCGATTACCGAATTACACAAATAAATCTGACTGTCGAGCAGTGTCCGTCTGTTTTGGCGAGAAGATTTTCGCTAAATTATTTACATCAGTGTTAAACAACAGGTTTATCGTGAACAAAATACCTCGAAATTAATAAAGATTACAAACCCCGAAATGGAAATTCCAAATTTAGAATTATTTAATTTTATTCAGGCGTTCTTCGAATAACTTCCCCCTGGTGTAACGCGCTCGTTTAGGGTGTGAGTGGTCTGGGGTTCAAATCCCAGTCGAGGCAACTATTTCTTTTTAAGTGTCTTTTTATGGAAGTAGCCAATATATGCAAGGATAAAGTGTGGCTGTCTTAAAAAAAATGAACATTAATTATTTTTTAATGCAACTCTTAAAAAGTCATGCAAAATTCCGTATGTATAAAACTCAAACTGTTATAGTAAAAAAATCTAAACGCAGTTGCTGCATCTCGGTACCCTGTAAGATGAATTATAGTATATAAAAATAAACTTATAAAGTAAAATACATACATATAAAGAGTACGATTTAGAATGCAAACAACAGAAAATACCACAGAGCTTGCAGCCCTTTGATTATCAATAGGAAGATCATAGGATTAGTTATTTATATGCAGCTGGCTTGATCCACGGGCGGGTTTTTTTTTCACGTAACAATTGATCACAAACATTTAGTGTCTCACTCCAGATCCAGACACACATTGCGGGATAGCTAGTCGGTCATTTTTGGAGAAATTGATAATTTTGGTTAATGACCAATGACAGCCGGTTAGGTCAGGTTAAAATATGACCAAAATTGTGTTAAATGTGGCTTTAAAACTAAACAGAACAGACAAAATTGATATAATAAAACAGATTACGAGATAACCTTTACGAAACCTGTAGAGCGTTTAGATTTATTGATATGCTGAAATCTGACAAGAGTAATGTATCTTTAAAAATTTTTCATATATATCAAAGATACATAATCTTATTCCTTCCATAGATCTATATCACAACAAATACACGATAACTCTTAACCTTCTTAAGTCTTTGAAATTGGACTTGTCTAGCTTAGATATATCAGGATAGCTTCCATTTTTGAAACTATTAACTTTTGATATATCACGATAAAAAATTAAAGATCTAAACGGGTTGCAAAGGTGTTTCACTTTCGGCAATGATAAGATAATACGTCATCGCGCACCTGCTGAATGCTCCCACCCGGACCATTATTTTCGAGTTGACGGATTTTCTACAGCGGGAGCATTCAGCAGCTGCGCGATGACGTAACATCCTGCCATTGACATGATTGAGGGTACGGCATTACCCCCTCCCCCCATTCAATTCTGGTTTTAAAAAGGACATGGATAAATATTATTTATAAGCAATTGATTTATTGCAAATATGTTTAACATTGTACCACGGTATATACATGAACATGAATCTGTTATGTTCTTTACAAGGCGAAACGTCGTATACTTCTAAAAATACAACATTAATTAATACAAAAGTCAAATGTTGGTCATGTTTTACACGTAAATAATATCCGTTCTGTGACGTAAACAATTGATAAAATATTGTCGTTTTATCGTTAATTAGGTAATCATGTAGTTATCATCAATTAAGGAATTAAATGAACCTCGAGACAAATAAGTAATCAGGAAGAGAAAAAAAAGAAGATGAAACAAGCTTAATAAAACGGTGATTCATTAATATTGGAGGTGTCCGAGCGAAACCTTTTGAAATGTGTACTTTATAAGAGCTAATTTATTTGATGTTAGCTGGGCCATAATTAGATAAACGACCAAAATCAAAGAGTGACTTTCATGATATGATCTCGCTTTCTTTTAACTGTCCATTTTGGGTGTTTTGTCGCATTGACATAAAAGCGAATTCATTATTTTTCATAGTTATCAAAGGCGTTTTAGGTCTCTTAAACCTAACTTTTATTACGATATACTGACTATTTGAAAATAACTTTTTATTTACATTTAATAGTGGCATGATATAAGCTTATTCGAGTTATGGTTATTATTGAAATACGTTAAGATGGTACATAAACAGCTTATTAAGGTTTTCTTTGTAAAATGTTAAGATCTCATTTCTTCCCAAGTGAATTTAAGTGCGTATTCATTCAAAACATTTATTATTATAAATAAATGAGCCGTGTCACGACAAAACCAACATAGTGCGTTTGCGACCTACATGGATCCAGACAAGCCTGCGCATCCGCGCAGTCTGATCAGGATCCATGGTGTTCGCTTACAAACCCTAAAACAAGTAGAGAAACTAATAGCGAACAGCATGGACCCTGATCAGACTGCGCGGATGCGCAGGCTTGTCTTGATCCATGTAGGTCGCAAACGCACTATGTTGGTTTTGTCGTGACACGGCTCAAATGCAATAAATATCAGCATATCTCGCATGAGTGATCACTTACACTAAAAGTATGACGGCGCATTTGTACCATGTGTAGTTTTGCTCGTGCCTTGACGATAAGCCGGAATAACCGGGAAAAGAAAAGAAAAACAAAAATAAGACCAACAAAAAAGCTATGAATTTGTCGCGAATTCGTGTTTTCGTGCATTCGCCGTCTCGACAAGCCGCACGAGAAACTTGCTATGGTACCTTACTAAAATCTGAAATATGGTGCTAGCAGGCCACCATACTAATAACTAAAGTTAGATTTGCACGCACGTCTAATTATTCCTTTTCAAATATTGACATATTCTCAATTATACCAGTTTAATAAACACGATGAAAACATACCAATCTTCTGAATAAATATTAATTCATGATAGAAGTAAGGTTATAATATAATATACCGTATTTATAAACCATCGAACTTCCTTGACCTTGCCCAATAACTTCCTAACAAATATATAAAGTCCCAAAAAGGAGCCGTGATTGGCAAACATTTGAAAGATAGCGATCTGAACTAGTCGGTCATAGGGACCATAGAGCTAATTGAGCTTATTGTTTTACATTGGGGAATTGCCCCACTCCCCACCCCCACATTGTTTAATTGTCAAATGTATGAGTCGATTCAAATTTAGCATCTATAAAACTAGCATGTGGAGGTGGTGTTGGTAGTTTTCACTCCTGATCACGGCAGTAAGCCACATAGAATTTACCAGAGCACAAAATTAAGCCACCGGCAATCTGTCAAGCCGTTTACCAGTACTAGTTGCCTTCACTTTCGCAAGGACTTGATAACTTCTGTTCATGCCAGAACAGAGAAACTGTGCAAATGACCGAGGAAAGAATCGTATGATCAATCACAACAAAAAAGACTTGCACCGTCCGGGAATCGAACCCGAATCGCCTGATTCACAGTCAAACGCTCTACCTATTGGACGGTTTCAAAATAAAACAAGCATGTTTAAAGTTAGCAACTTTATATACAGAGACACTGAAAGGTTACAACTCCGGACTGGACATTTGAAATGCAGTAGCCCGAATCAAATTTACTTATAAGTTTTGGTTCACTTTTGGTGAACACCACTTTAGAATGGGTATAGATAGCAGCCATGGCGTTCCATAAACCAGGGTTACAGCATTAATGAAATGATCTTAAAAGCGAACATTTTTTTATTTTGCATATATTCACTTTGCATAAATATACAATCGAAAGGTGCCTATCAGATTAAAATCTGCTATTTTTTTTGTGATAAATAAAGGCAATGTTCAGTGTGTTAACACACAATATATACGTATATTAATTGTCCCATTCTTGTACTAGATATTAATTATATCCTTCCTTCCTTCTTCCTTCCTTTCTTCTTTCCTTCCTTCCTTCCTTCCTTCTTTTCTTCCTTCTTTTCTTCCTTCTTTCATTCCTTCTTTCTTTCTTTCCTTCCTTCCTTCCTTCCTTCCTTCCTTCCTTCTATCTATCCTTCTATCTATCCTTCCTTCCTTCCTTCCTTCCTTCTATCTATCCTTCTATCTATCCTTCCTTCCTTCCTTCCTTCCTTCCTTCCTTCCTTCCTTCCCTCCTTTCTTTTATTTTGCATATATTCACTTTGCATAAATATACAATCGAAAGGTGCCTATCAGATTAAAATCTGCTAATTTTTTTGTGATAAATAAAGGCAATGTTCAGTGTGTTAACACACAATATATACGTATATTAATTGTCCCATTCTTGTATTAGATATTAATTATATCCTTCCTTCCTTCCTTCTATCTATCCTTCTATCTATCCTTCCTTCCTTCATTCATTCCTTCTATCTATCCTTCTATCCTTCCTTCCTTCCTTCCTCCTTCCTTCCTTCTATCTATCCTTCCTTCCTTCCTTCTATCTATCCTTGCTTCCTTCCTTCCTTCCTTCCTTCCTTCCTTCCTTCCTTCCTTTCAACCTTCCCTCCTTTCTTTTTTCTTATTCCTTTTAATCTTTCTTTCTATTTCTTTCTTCTTTCTTTCTTTCTTTCTATTTTCTTTCTGTCTTTCTTTCTTTCTTTACGTTATTTATTTTTCCCCTTTGTCTTAAATCCATTACAATTTAAGTCATGCATTTATTACATGCATTTAAAAGGTTTGACAAACAACAAAAAATAAACAACAACTGAATACAACACTGTGCATGAATTCACACAATTAACTTAATTAATTTTCACATTATTAGTAGGTAATTATAGTTATGCAATGGTTGCTTATCTTTAAGTATATGAACACAACATCACCAAAGTTATCATAATATGTTAATTTGCAGCTTTAATTGGCACATAAAAAAAGATGATAAAATAAGTAAAAAAAAAAATAAAAAAAATACACACATCAACAAATATCTTTTTTTTTTAAGTAAAAGTACATCTTGAAATAAACATAAAAACTTACAAATTAAAATCTACTAACCTGAGAAGATAAACGATGTAAACCACTTAACTTCACAATCTTATGAATATTAATGCAAATTGTCATTTGTACACTGGGGATTTCGCTTTTAATAAGTTTGTCACCGAAAAACGTACAGTTACATTCACACATCGTGTGCTTCTGTAGGTCCTGGTTGTATATTAAAGGGACTCCACTGAGGTTTTTTGACATGATGGGACTGAAAATATTTTTTTCAGATAAATGTACTATTTGATGTAGATTTAGACCACTTACCTTTGTGCAACATTTTAGATCATTCGCGCACTTCGTTTTTCCATAATAACTATTCAAATTGCAAAAAAGACCCAAAATGAAAAGCGTTTAAACGCTTTTCACTCAAAAAAAGCATTAAAGCATATATTTCTGTTAAAAATGTCCTAGCTCATTTATGTAAGAAATTCTAATGTTATGTATTAGGCTTTTAAACCTCGGTGGAGTCCCTTTAAAACAAGTCTATGTATCACATATTCTATTTTATCGTGTCATTGCATCGATTTCTGTTGATAAAGTGCATGCCTGATAAATTTAGCTTGATCAGTCACCCTTAGCTTGATCAGACACCAATCGTAACTACTCGACCCTTTCCGTCAGTCTTCGGATAAGGTTATTATAGATAATAGCCGAGGCAGTTCCGAATGATCAGACACCTCATCAATATGCATATTGAAACTAAATTGAAGAAAATGGATTATTTTTACAACTTACTAGTTTGAAAATAACAAACTGACAAAATTAGAATCGAAATTGTTCTTTTGAAAATTAAAGTATCTTTATTTTCTTATAGTACTAGTGATGTTCAACCTAAATATAAGTTCGTATATTGTGGGATGCTATACAAAAAGTACTTCTTTTTTGTTGTTCACTATAAAGATGGTCTCTCACAAATGTAAAAAATGTAAAAAGTGTTATACTGCGGGATGCAAATACCTGACTCGAGTACTTTTAAATGAATTAAGTCTGCGCCGACATATATAGTACATAATTTCTTTAATACGTAACAACCGCATCTTTGTAATACGTAACAATCGCATCTTCTCGGTCCTTTCCGTCAAACTTTGATAATCGTCGAGGTAATCCGATTGAATGATCGGATACTAACAAACAATATCTTATACGTTAAACTGTTTAGTGTTGTTCAACCACCTTGCAGACCTGACATATACGTTAAACTATTTAGTGTTGTTCAACCACATTGCAGACGTGAAATATACGTTAAAATATTTAGTGTTGTTCAACCACCTTGCAGACGTGAAATATACGTTAAAATATTTAGTGCTGTTCAACCACCTTGCAGACGTGAAATATACGTTAAAATATTTAGGGTTGTTCAACCACCTTGCAGACGTGAAAAATACGTTAAAATATTTAGTGTTGTTCAACCACCTTGCAGACGTGACATAGACGTTAAAATATTTAGTGTTGTTAAACCACCTTGCATACGTTAAAATATACGTTAACATATTTAGTGTTGTTAAACCACCTTGCATACGTGAAATATACGTTAAAATATTTGGTGTTTAACCACCTTGCAGACGTGAAATATACGTTAAAATATTAAGGGTTGTTCAACCACCTTGCAGACGTGAAATATACGTTAAAATATTTAGGGTTGTTCAACCACCTTGCAGACGTGAAATATACGTTAAAATATTTAGTGTTGTTCAACCACCTTGCAGACGTGACATATACGTTAAAATATTTAGTGTTGTTCAACCACCTTGCAGACGTGAAATATACGTTAAAATATTAAGTGTTGTTCAACCACCTTGCAGACGTGACATATACGTTGAAATATTTAGTGTTGTTCAACCACCTTGCAGACGCGCAATACTAGTTATTGAAATTGTGTGTTTTATCTGATTTTATTTCATATACTAAGTACAGTATTAATGTGTTTTTATAGGCTTCCTTAAAAGATAACCCTGACACATAAAAGAAAATTAAGATGGTAAGATGTAATTATCCGCCATACCTATTTCACGAAACGTTAACTTTTATATATTTAAACTTGTTATTCTCTACCATTTACACCTAAAAATATAACTAATTTACTGAATGTTGTTAATATACTGATACACAACTTGATTTGGATTTTAAAGGCATTTTAAGCATCAAAAAAGCTAATATTTTATTATTTCAAAGCATGTGATTTCGCTCGCGCTCGCGCGCGCGCGCGCGCGTGTGTGTGTACTGTAAAAAGCAAACTCCCAAGCATTAAAGGGACTGCACTGAAGTTTTTGACCTGACGAGATTGGATATATTTTTTATTTAGAGTTAAGTTTTCCGTTTAATGAAGGGTTAGTCAAATAAACTATGCACACAATTTCAGATCATTGGTTTTCGATTACGTTTTAAAAAAATTGTTATTTTAATCGTGAAAAAAAAAACGATCCAGCATTGAAAAGCATTGTAACGCTATTCACTCTAATCGGGCTAAGAAAAGCACAAACTTACGAATTTCAATTTAGTTGAGAAGTTATTTCTCAAAGTATGTTTTGGGCTTTTGGACCGCAGTGGGGTTCCTTTAAGCCTGAACCATACAATTGGTCTTACAAGTTAAGGGCCCCCAAAATAGTTCATAAAAAACATCCCTGAGAAAAATGTACGAAGATTTTAAGAAAGTAGAATATCCACTATTCAAAAAATAATTTACATGCTTTAATTTAACAATTAATGACTGATTTTACAGTTTTTAAATCACCGTATTTCTACTGCGTGACTAACGCAGTGAAGGCAACTTTGGTATATTCTGACCTATTTTTGATAATGTTCTTATATTTAAGTGGCGTTTACAATTTGTAAAGTTACTGTTTTTTGACAATATTTTACATTTTGGTACATTTCACAAAATCATGAAATTGAGCATGAATCTGGAGGTATGCTGCTTTAAATTATTTAACATGCTTAAGATTTGATAGTATTGGACCTAATTGGCATTAACATTGGGAGATCACATGATGCAAACTTGAGACTTTCATTGGTTACACATTATGAGGTAACCAATTATATTGGCTGGATCGCAAAACATCTTAAAAATGTGGTGTTTTACGTAATATCTTTCTGTCGATTACTGTAAAGGCATTTATGTTTGCAAGGTCAATTTTTTGAAAAATCAATGTCGCAGATTTATGAATTAAGTATTAGAATGGATATACTTATCAAACATCAAGTTTATCCCATGCGGAAATTTCAGACTTTACATTATAAAAAATAATTTAAAATGAAAATATCTAAAAAAAAAAAAAACCACGTGTTATTTTCTGCTTTCTTTTTAAAAAAATCAAAATGTTATAATATATTGCTTTCCCAACCAAAACATGTTCATTGTTAAAAGTCGTTGTTTTAATTATTGCAAGTTAAAAGACTAGTGCTTTTAATTTTTGTTGAATTTCTTACAATTAGAATTCTGAGATCGTTAAATAACTTTGTTTTGATTCATGCGGGTTAGTAACTTGTGACTATACTTCATGTTCATGTTTAGCCAGATATAAACATTAAACAAAAATGTTTCACACATTAACCACGTGTTAATATCACTCCGCCGCATGCATGCACTATGTTAATCATGACAACTGACAAAAATTATATTATAACTCTGACAACTGAAAAATTAATATTGCCAGCCATGATGTGAAGAATGCTACAATGACTAATTACATTTTAAGCAACGTGTAAACGTTAACACATTCTGTCAATCAATCACATCTTTCCGTACTTTTCCGCCAAACTTCGGATTATTGGTAATATATGAGTTGACGTATGCGGTCCCGCTTTTTACCAGAAGTATGGCCATGAAAAAGAAACAAACAACAGAATTTTACGAGAACATGATAATACCATAGTTTATTGTTAGGAATGAATATTATTATGAACAAAAAAAATCATGATTTGTTTTTATCTCAAAGTCATTGACAAGTACTTCTGTAATGATAATCATCATCATCGTCATCATCACATCATTATCATCTACATCACTATCATCATCACCAATTATCATCATCATTCATTATTAATTATCATCATTATAATTCCAATGTAATTTAACTACATCGTTTTTCCGGAAGTGAACCTTCTTCAGGAGAACTAAAATCCGTGAACACGGAATTAAGTTTCTGTCATACTTCATCAACTTGCTTAACATTGCTTACCTGACCTTAAAATAAACTTGTAAATCAAACAAACCCCTGTAAGAATACAAGAGTGTAAAGTTTCTCATATTACACCATTGTACGATCCAAGTTGGGTCTCATTTAATATCAATTTAAAATGTCAATTCATATTTTATAAAATAGCGATCTAGTTTTAAAAGCAAACACGGTTGAAAGTTTATTTTTATAAATTTCTTTTCCGTCTTATTACAATTCATATTTCATAAAATAGCGAGCTAATTTTAAACACAAACACGGTTGAAAGTTCATTTATATAAATTTCTATCTCGTCTTCAGCTTTAATTGCTGTGAAAACTTCCTGGTACTCTTCCTGGAGAGTTACATTAGTATGTTTACTGGTGCCATGCGAGGAAACATAGTCCATAGTCGGTAAGCCTGGAACGAATCATTATTTGTTTAACTCATTTTTTTATGGTTTTATATCATTAAATATAACGCTCAAATGAAGATTTATCAATATTGTATATTCCAAAAAGCATTATTTGTAAAGATATTACCAAATTTACATTTCATGTTGATAAAGGGAGGTAATTAGAAATTTATTTTCGATGAAGACGAAGACAAAGTTTTCGATACAAAATGAATGCATATATTTTAAAGATT
>NW_026860810.1:0-109623 GCF_026571515.1 Ruditapes philippinarum | reverse complement strand
CTGTCTAGAATTTAAAATGTATTTATTGTTTTTTTAATGTAATAGTTCTTTTTAAAAATATTTTTGTCCTTTCGAACATAAGGTAAATGAAAAATTTGTTCTTCCTAAGAGTATAATTAGCTTATTTGTTTAAGGATTGACTTGCACTCTGGCCAAGTCCTTAATTAACAAATCTTTCCGCTAATCAAGTTGTTTTTTGTTTAGATTTTTTCACTTTGGGCTAATAAGTATGACAACGCGCACGTGCGCCGCACGCTGTTTCAATGCTTGGTTCCACCAGCAAGCCGGGGCACGGTATATCATTATCAGATTTTCTTAATTTTTCCGATTTTTAAAGCATTTTTTGACTCTGTATATTTGAAGACGTTGTATTTCTCGTGGCAGAGTTCGTGCGTGCAACATGCCAGTAAACAGCGACTCACGGAGTGAATCTTTTTTCAAAACTTTCATTAAACATTGCACGAGGCCTGTCCTTCGCTTGATGATCTTTATACTTTATCGCGTGACCGATGCTTTTATTTTCTGAAAATCTTCATGTAATAAAGAATAGACCTGTAAATGAATATTTTCTTTTATTATTTCTTTCTTTCTTTTTATGCTCTGAAGTTCATGAAAGGGTCGTACATTTACCTGAAACATGTCTCTATAAATATGATGGAAATAAGAATAAAAAAATACAATACCTTATTGAATCATCAACAATGCTCTTCTTTTTCATTAATCTGAAGATTATATTTTTAGAAGATTTTTTTTTTTCTTTCTGAAACACGCAGGCTATTTGAAAAAATAATTTCATGGAAAAGGTTCACGAAAGGTTAATAGATGGACTTATATATAGAACCTTTTGAATTATGAATATATAAATAATTCGTAAAAGCTAATTCAATAAACTAAATGCTGAAGTTCGCTTATTTTTTGTAGGATAAAGCATATAACTGAATTCTGGACATGGCGTTTAAATTGGAATAAGGGAAACAACTCGTGTTGGGTTGTAGCACGCATCTTTTATGGTATTTAAAATGTATATATACATTGAAGAGAATGAACCTGAAACTCACATGATTGTCTCATAGTTTGCCTCTGGAGATCTCTTGTAGGGGCAGTTTTTGAACTCATGGGCATTAGTTATATACTACAAGTATTTGTTGAGATCACTCGGCAATGCTACATCATGCCAAATGCTTCCTCGGAGTAGAATTGTTTTAAAAGATATCAATTTCTACAAGTGGACTGGTAAAAAAGGAGAACATTTTCTGTTAATATTTCACACATTGATAAAATGAAAAGAAATAACAATGTCGATGGCGAACGATGGACCTCAAATAAAATGTAGATTCTTTGGCAATATAAAAGGTATCTTTAATATTTACAGTATATCAAATAAGCCTGTCGGAGTGTACTCAGCGTAGATTGCTACTGTGTTTTGAATACACGGAGGGTAAGAAAAGTGAAAAGATTCAGGTAATAATCCATGTTATGTACAATTTTGCAGGAATTATCAGCATATTTCTACTGCGTGACTAACACAAAAAGGGATATTTTAACATATTTTCACCTCTGTTTTACAATTTGCATAGGTTGTAAGTGCCGTTTGCAGTGTGTAAATTCCTTTAATTGCTCATTTCACACTACTTTACTTTTAAAACATTTTAAAAAATTCATGAAAATAAGCATGAATCTGGAGGCATATGTTTTAAAATAAACTGCATGTCTGAATAAACTGACAGTCTAGATGGTCCGAGTCTTTGTAAGTCTAGATGGTCCGAGTCTTTGAATAAACTATATCCATTATAACTGAATGTTTTTGCTGACCGAGTGTCGTGGTGAACTGTCTTGGCGGAGCGAGTGTCTTTGGTCATAGAGAGTGTTAGGGTGTAGCGAGTGACACAGGGAAACGAGTCTATGCATAACGAGTGTCTGGTCGAATTGAGTGTGTGAGTGAAATGACTGTCTGGATGCACATTGTTTCCTTGAATAATTGAATGTTTTAGTAAACAATACTGTCTTGATGGACTGGTTGTTTCGCTGAACCTAGCGTACTGAGTTTCATGAATGTACATTTCAGGTCAACAGACAATAACTTAAAGTGTATGATAAAACTACACAATGGTCTAGATAGTAAATGCGACATATTAAAACTGACAGCATAAAATTTATAACTAAATACATGTAAATTACCGACGTCTGTATTTATCTGGTCATCTTTACATCATTGTTAAACACAATTTGACAAAATTAACTTTAATTAAAGGGGCATATCATACAATAAATTTTGTATGAATAAATATCACAAATTATTATTTCATGCAAATTTCTATGAATTAGCAAAGTTTTATTGCCAGAGGGAGGCTACTCTTACATTAAGTATACAAGTAAAATATTCTAAGTATTCTCCCTTTGTATAAAATTCCTCATTCACACACATTATCAATGCTATATAAACAGTAGTATTTTACAATGTTTAAATTCTTGGTTCAAATGCATCTATTTTCTCATTTAATTAAGATTAAGAGCATTCCTCAATAAATTAGAAACAAATCTCAATAGATTGTATTTAATATTCTGTTATATTCATACTTTTATGGAGTACAAAAATTATTACATTGACTACGTACATGTAATTTATTATCACAATAATTTTCACAGTGTGTGGTGGAGTGTTCAAAATGTAAATGTTTTTAGTTTCCTGGGCTATTACTAATTCTACCATAAGACTGCTATGTACACTGACAACCACTTTTAGTTCTGATTTTAAAGGCATAGTATGCATCAGAAACAAATACATTTTCATTTCTAGCATGTATTTTGTAATGTTAAAATTATGATTTTAGAGAATGTTAGATGCATGCTACCTGAAGAAAGTATCGGTAAAAGTAAAATAATTTGTCTTATAAGCAGCAAAATGAAAACAAAGTAGTATTGTGACTTCCATACAAAACACTAATTCACTATATCTGTCCTTGTTGTCAAAAAGCAACATATGAAAAAGATGGTTCAAGTAATTAGCCAATAAATGATCTTCCGGATACTATAAAGAGTACACCAAAATTAAAAACCTTTCGAGAAATCAAACTGATGCATAATAGGCCTTTTACCAAAATTTGGCAAAATGCGGCGCCCCTCGTCAAACGGTGTAGAATACTTGGTGTTTTCAAAAATGGCAAGAATTTCTATGCATAAGTGCTTGAAGAGCTACTATTCATGTTTAGACTATACCACGGGGGAGAATCACGCCGTTCGTTACCCAAACAAACAAGATGCGGATGCAGCGCAGAAAGTAGGTTTTCCCTTTTATCTCTGAAACTCGTGATGTTCTGATGTTAAAGTACAAATAACAACCTTCATCCACAATTTTCCTGGCCACACAGGATTTTATTTAATGATGTTTCGTCCCGTTACTTCATCTGAAATGCGCGTCACCAGATTCGAAGCGAGAGAATTTTTTCCAACCGGTTTTGATCGTGGTAACGTACGGCTTTTCTCTCAATTCACCTGTTTCGTTTACATATATGTATATTAACTGAACCCTCGACTTTTAAAAAGTTGTAATATGTCGTCGTCATCTAAGCATTCATGCCCATTCTCTGCTTGAATAACCGCTGAAAACTATTAATATCGGGGTATTTTCTGTAAATGATGACCGTATGGCGCACAAAAATATCAATGATAACGTACGGCGCATTTTTTTCTGATTAATGATTTTCTTTTAAAGTTTATAATATATTAAGTTATGTTTACAAGACATAAGAGGATGTGTAGAACCAAATTAAGAAACTGAAATGAATAATATTAGTGTCCAGCTTTATTTGTCATCCAATGAAAGCGTTGTATTTGTGTAAATTTTCATACAAGGACAAAAGTTGATGATATATCAAAGTCCGTTCATAGCAGCCTTTTATTTTTCATAGTGCTTCATAGAACCGCGTTTGTGCAAATGGACAGGTATAGTGACGAAATAAAGTTAATATTAATGAAGCGAAATAAAGCTTGACACTATAAGTATGTTTATATTCATCCGTAGCTGTTCTACAGAAATAAGAAATATTATCCGGTCGCTATCGCTCCCGTCGAAGTTTCTTATCTCTGTAGAACAACACGGATGAACACTTACATATACTTCGTAAACACTAGTTTAAGAGTAGCGTAATAATTTTTAAAACCGTTCTTTCATAAAGATAATAACGTCATCTAAGCGCATGAGCGGTCTGGCATTAAAGATTTCAGACGGGTTTTCCGGCATGGAAAAAAACATCGAAATCCAAATCCGATTTGAAACTTTATAATTAACACTAGGAATTAATAAGCAAATGTCACTCTTTTATTGCTGATACCTGCAATACTTTTTTTAAAGAAATTATTGTTTTTGTTCGGGCGTTTGTGGAAAAAAAAACGCCAGAATATGATAGACAAATTCTTGCATGTAATTGTTTTGATCAAATTATGACGTTCCTTTCATTTACAATTATGAAATCCGCAATTGATGCGAAGGGACCTTCACTTTTTTAGGATATGGGTATAAACATATGGTAATTGCGTTTATGTGTTAAAAATCGATTAATATACAACAATTTTGCATTAATTGTTCATGTAATGTATGTTTTTTTTGTTTTAAATGAAAGGTAATGTGTGGAGTAATATGTATTTTAAAAGGGGACTATAGTTACTGGTTTAAAGATCAATTTAAAAAATTTTTCTAAAATAATTTCCCTTAAAAATTGGGGGGGCGGGTTTTTATTTTTATCCAATAAAAAAGGGATCTTTTTCCAAAATTTTTAAATGATTTTTTTTTATTTTTTTAAGGGAATGTTCTTTATTGTGCATGTTTTATTTCCTTCATCGGTTTAAAAGGGCTTTTAGAAAAAAAAAAAATTTTCCCTATTGTCTAGGGCCCTACTATAAAAAAACAAGATTCCCTTTTTTGAAAAAATGCAAATGAAAACCCATGGTTAAATTTATAGTGTAAAATAAAAGGGACAAGAAAGTAGATCAAATCATAAAAAAACTGGGTCACCTGATATAAAGTTAAATTTTTTTCCCAAAATGGTAAAAAATTTTTTGGGCTGTACATCAGAGGACAAGAAAGTAGATCATTGTCCCCTTGGGCAAGGCAAAATTTTAACCAAAGGGTTTAATTCAAAACAATCTTGATACAGGTCTACCAAATAACATTTCAAGTCAAATATCAAAGCTGTAGCTTTCTCCCATTCATAAAACATTTGTTTTATTTTCTGATTTTATAATGTGTACATAATGAGAATCACTGCCCCGGGCAGGGCCATTATTTTGAAACCAGGGGAAAAATTTGAACAACTTTGGTAGAGGACCTATAAATGATATTATATATCAAACATCAAAGCTCTATGCCTTGTACCTACAGACAAAAATATTTTTTATTTTTTCACTATATGTACATAATGAAAATCAATGACCCCCGGGGCGGAACCAATTTTGACCCCAGGGCTATAATTTGAACAATCTTGGTAGAGGTTCACTTGGCAAAAACTCATGCCATATATTTAACCTCTAGCCTTTGTCAATTTAGAGAAAAAGATTTTTCAAGTTTTTACTTAAACTATTGCCTCTAGGGCAGGGCAATTTTTACACTAGGCATAATTAAAACAACTTTAGTCATGTTAGTAGAGGAGCCATAGATGATATTTTATACCAAATATCAAAGCTCTAAGCCTTGTACCTTTAGACAAGAGAATTTTTTTTTAATTTTTTACTATATGTACATAGTGAAAATCAATGACCCCTGGGGGTGGGGCCAATTTTGACCCCAGGGCTATAATTTGTACAATCTTGCTAGAGGTTCACTACACAATGTTTCATGCAAAATATCTTAACTCTAGCCTTTATAAATTTAGGGAAGATGATCTTTTAAGTTTTTACTATATACATATAAGGAAAACCTATGGCCCCCGGGGTTGGGCTAATTTTGACAGTAGAGGCAAAATTTGAACAACTTTGGTAGAGTACCTATAGATGATATTATTTAACAAATATTAAAGCTCTACGCCTTGTACCTTCAGACAATAAGATTTTTTGAATTTTTACTATATTAAAATCAATGACCCCCAGGGCGGGGCTGATTTTGACCCCTGGGCTATAATTTGAACAATCTTGCTAGAGGTTTACTACACAATGTTTCATGCAAAATATCTAACCTCTAGCATTTGTCATTTGCTAGAAGAATTTTTTTAAAAAGTTTTTACTATAAGTTTTTACTATATACATATAAGGAAAACCAATGACCCCCGGGGCGGGGCTGATTTTGACCCCAGGGCTATAATTTGAACAATCTGGGTGGAGGTCTACCAGACAATGCCTTATGCAAAATATCTAAGCTCTAGGCCTTTTGGGTCTTTACGAGAAGGTATTTTAAGTTTTTACTATATGTACATATAGTGAAAATCAAAGACCCCCGGGGCGGGGCCAATTTTGACCCCAGGGCTATAATTTGAACAATCTTGTTAAAGGTCTACCAGACAATGCCTTATGCAAAATATCTAAGCTCTAGGCCTTTTGGGTCTTTACAAGAAGATTTTTAAAATTTATTCTTATAATTCCTTTTGGTTACCATGGCAACCAGATTAAAATTCTTTGAACAACTTTGGAAGCCCTGCACCCAAGGATCAATCCTGCCAAGTTTGGTTGAAATTGGACTAGTGGTTTTTCACAAGAAGATTTTTTAAGTTTCTTATATAATCTATATAACACACACACAAACACACACACACACAGGTGAATCGCTATATGCCACCGCATCGCAGATGCATAAAAACTGTAAGGCTATGTCGCGTAAATACGAGGGGTGTCCCAGAATTACGTGGACTTTTGCTGTAACTCAAAAACTACTGAAAATAAAAACAAACAAAATTAACATGAAAAAAATGCAACTTTATTGCCATAGTACAAACTAGAACTGCCACTATCAAGGCTTGAATACCCCCGCATACCACTTTGTCAGAATCAACAGTGGCCATTTAGAGCTCAAGGACAACCTCCCTGCCAAATCTGAGGTTACTAAGCCAGTGCATTGCTAAATTATGTATTCTACATGCTTCAAATGTGAAAATGTCAAAATCAATACATTGCGGACAGGACATACTTTAGCAATTGAGAAGAAAAGCTTTTTTTGTCAAGGTCCCTGTGACCTTGACCTTTGACCCAGTGACCTCAAAATCAATAGGGGTCACCTTATAGTCATGACCAACATCCATGCCAAATATGAAGACTGTGGGTCAAAGGAATCTAGTTATTGGGCAGACAAACTTTTTGAAGTCAAAGTCCCTGTGACCTTGACCTTTGACATGGTGACCTCAAAATCAATAGGGGTCATCTACTAATCATGACTAACCTCCATTCCAAATATGAAGACTGTGGGTCAAAGGAATCTTAAGTTATTGGGCGGACAAGCTTTTTAAAGTCAAGGCCCCTGTGACCTTGACCTTTAACCTGGTGACCTCAAAATCAATAGGGGTCATCTACTAATCATGACTAACCTCCAAGCCAAATATGAAGACTAAGGGTCAAAGGAATCTTAAGTTATTGGGCGGACAAGCTTTTTGAAGTCAAGGCCCCTGTGACCTTGACCTTGACCTAGTGACCTCAAAATCAATAGGGGTCATCTACTAATCATGACTAACCTTCATGCCAAATATGAAGACTGTAGGTCAAAGGAATCTTAAGTTATTGGGCGGACAAGCTTTTTGAAGTCAAGGCCCCTGTGACCTTGACCTTTGACTTGGTGACCTCAAAATCAATAGGGGTCATCTACTAATCATGACTAACCTCCATGCCGAATATGTCGACTGTAAATCAAAGGAATCTTAAATTATTGGACGGACAAGCTTTTTGAAGTCAATTCCCTGTGACCTTGACCTTTGACCTAGTGACCTCAAAATCAACAGGGGTCATCTACTAATCATGACTAACCTTCATGCCAAATATGACGACTGTAGGTCAAAGGAATCTTAAGTTATTGGGCGGACAAGCTTTTTGAAGTCAAGGCCCCTGTGACCTTGACCTTTGACCTCAAAATCAATAGGGGTCATCTACTAATCATGACTAACCTTCATGCCAAATATGAAGACTGTGGGTCAAAGGAATCTTAAGTTATTGGGCGGAAAAGCTTTTTGAAGTCAAGGCCCCTGTGACCTTTGACCTAGTGACCTCAAAATCAATAGGGGTCATCTACTAATCATGACTAACCTCCATGCCAAATATGAAGACTAAGGGTCAAAGGAATCTTAAGTTATTGGGCGGACAAGAAAAAACCGACGGACAGCCGGGCGGACGGCCGGACAGACGGCCGGACAAGCTGATTCCAGTATACCCCCCTACAACTTTGTTGTGCGGGGGTATAAAAATTTCAAAGTTGTCAGGCAACTGGATCATTGTCTGTGGGCAGGGTAATGAGACAAGGGGTAGCGGGTGCTGGGCAGTCCATTCCGACGTTACGACGTCATTCCGGTGGCGTCGCTTGTTGTTAATAAATGCGTTGCGTCGAATGTCTGTTTTTCTCAACATAGTCGCCGCCTAACTCAATACACCTATGGTGTCGATATATCCACTGGTCGTACACCGCCCTGTATAGGTCGTACACCGCCCTGTATAATAATAATAAAGCATACTATTAACTTTTGTTACGATAATAGTGTTAAAGACGACGGTGATAATGCTGACGCCGTATTATTATTATTACTATTATAATTATTTATCATTACTATTTTTATAATTATTATTATTCTTATTATTATTATTATTATTGTGGAGTTTATTTTGTACGCAAAGACAATGTGCGTTAACAAGGGAAATAACCTATCATGCGCACTGCTTACTAAAGCTGAAGCGGATAAATTGCGTTTAAAATAATAAATGGTGATTAGCTTAATTTTTAAAAATCATTTTTTTAAACACAAAATTATTGCTTACCCTTGAATAGTACTCAGCATTGACCTTGGTGTAACGCCTGTCCCGATCGATCTATGACGTCCTTGACTTCCTTAATTGACGCCGCAGTCAACGTTGACTTTCTCCCCTTCAATGTCCACTCGGCCGTCTCGAAAACGCTTATGCCACTTGAAAACGAGTGATCGACAAACAGGAGGTCTCACTTTTGCAGTCTCCAACATTTCCTGCGTCTGTGTTGGCGTCTTCCCAAGATTAACACAAAACTTGATGGTAGTCCGATGTTCCGCGTAATCCGTGGACGTAATTTTTTGTTAAATATCCAAGAGCAACGGTTGTCAGTTGTCCGCTAGTAAACAATAACGGAAACAGCTATGACGTCAAAATTTCAAAGGAACGTTCATATGACGTCACTGCATATGCTTACGACGTCGCGCCATTTTTTACGTATAAATACGCAAGATATACGAAAGTAAAGACAACTTATTAATACAAAATATTGGACTGCCCCGCCCTTCGCATACTGCGTTACTATAGCGACGTAAAATATAGAGAAGCAATGTTAGAAATTTAAAAATAATGTACATATTCATTAAGGATATGTTAAAGGTATTGTGTACAAATTTACTAATTGCATTAAAAAATAAAAAAAGTTATAGCAAAAGTCCACGTTATTCTGGGACACCCCTCGTATATCTGGCGTCATAGTGGCACAACGTCACGCTAAATGGTAGCGTTTCAATATTAACCGCCCGTCAAATAAACAGAAAATTTCTTATTTAATAAATTCATTGAAGGTTTTCGCATAACATTATTTTCTAACTCATTCAATAAAATCATTACAGAACCTACACTCATTCATTTTTCTCTGTTATGTATTTTTCTTTCAATGTCAGAGCGACCAGATTGAATAAACACAGGCTCATCTCATCTGGGTGTAAGCTAGTCGCAATCAATTTTCGTTTTGTAAATTTTTGACGGGTTCAAATATTAAGATTTCCTCATCAGAAATTTGTTAGGAATGATTTTAGACTTTTTCTTTGGAAAATAAAATATATCAAGCCGTCCGTACCTTTCTGCTGAATGCGTTTCTTCTTTCTGATATGCCCCGGTCACATATTCACGGATAATGCCACGGAAGAGCTACGGTCTAATCGTTCACGGTTACTACGGAAATGTTGAAATTTTTCGTAGTCCGCTACGGTTCCAGTACGGACACACAACGGTATGGAGTTACGGAGTCCGACGGATTTACCAACAAAAGCCCCCGGAAAGACACAGATTGTTACGGGACCGACACGGTTTATTACGGAGCGACACGAATCAGGACGAATCGCAGTACGGATACACTTTACGGGGTTCTTGCTACGGTATAAGCACGGGTTAGTACGAATAAAGTACGGTCTGATTACGGAGAAGAACGTATTTGATACGGAGAAGAACGAATTATGGCCACGGATCTATACGGACCTAATACATCCGTCCAACAACCTCTTGCTATGGCTTATTTTTCAAAATGCGCCTCAAAAGAAAAGAACACATAGAAAAACGAATTGCAGAGGTTTCCAATTGATTTTTGGCGGAAGGACTCTGGCCTAATCCGCGTCCGCACCCCCGAGCACATCAGGTCCGATTTAAAGTGAATTTCTTAAAGGGTCGCTGGATCCTCACCAAGTTCGACCATGAAAGCCTCATACTTTTAAAACTTGAAACGGTCTTCGTAAAAGCCCATCTCTTAGATCCACCATTCTCGTCTTTTCTTTCTCTTACCTTGATTAGATATGGACTAGTAATCATTAATGAAAAATATTGATCAAATACTGCTTTTCTTTTAATTTTAAGATTTTGCTGTTCATCTTACAATTACATTAATTATCGTGATGTTTATGATTTAAAAATATGTAAAAAAGCTTGTTAATTAATCTTTATTATCACTCAAAGCCAGCCTCCGAGGCTTATGTTTATGTACATATTTACTCCAATTTCACGATCCAATGTTTGTAAAATATGTAACATTAAATGTTATTCTATTACTTATGAATTGTTAGGTACGATAGTAATATAAATTTACTTCTATGTATGTTCATCAAGCAGCTCGACCACTGCCTCCGCATTCTGAGCCAATTCAATCTAAAAAGTTGCAGCCAGTAAATGGCAATTATCATTTATTAAAATGTTTCCGCAAATATATCTGTTTTTAACAAGAAGGTAGTATTTATACCCCTTGAAAAAGTACATGATACTTAATTCATCCGTACTAAACAGTGGTGGACCGTACCATTCCGTACCGTTTTCGTGTTTGCAACGCAATAAAACCCGTATAAAGACCGTCCTTGCCTCTCCGTAGTACAACGTATTACGATCGTTGTTTTCCGTGACAATGCCGTATTAATCCGTATTAAAACCGTAGCTTATACGTCTAGGGGTAACCGTACAAATACGTAGTTCTCCGCCTACAAAACCATGGAAATCCTTGACAAGTTGGTGGGACTACGAATCAGGGGACCCGGAACTAGTACGGTTTTTTCGTACGGACCAGTACGTATCAGTACGGATCTAATACGGGACTAGTAGGATACCGCTACGGTTGATTTTTCCGTAGCAAATTTTTGTGCATGTTCAAAAAATTGTCAAGGATCGCTACGGATATTACAAGGACTACTACGATTGATTACGGTTACAATACGGAGAGCTACTGACCAGTACGGGTAGCTACGGACGATGCCGGAATTAATCCGTGGCTCTTCCGTGGGCGTATTCCGTGAATATGTGACCGGGGTATAAATAAGGGGATAAGACCATAATTATCGCACAACACTGGCGAAATTTAATGTGAAGACAACACTACAATAATGTAAAGTGGAGGCTTTTCTTTCCATTCTGCATTTTATAAAAAATATTCTCAAACTATACACTTGTGTTTTAATTGGTATAATAACAACGGATATCAATGTATGCCACCAGCTAGAAAGATATTTATTTCCGATGGTACAGCATTGTTCAATTAATTATTTCTGACCTGACCAACATTTTTTTCAGATATGATTTCCAACAGAAAAACAATTCATTATCAGCTGATTGGACAAATGGAAATCCACCCAAGTTTATTAAAAATGCGCCGTACTTTATCATTTGATTTTTTTTGTGCTGCCATACGTTATTCCATTTCTCGGAAAATGCCCCGATATTAATATTTACAGCATTTAAAATTCTATCCAGAATGGGCATTGATTGCATAACTTGACAAAATTTTCCCAAATTTTTAAAGTCCGGTTGGTTTTAGTTAATATTTCATATATTTAAAAAGAAAAGTGAATTTTGAGAGAGAAAGCCGTACGTTACCACGATCAAACCCCCGATGGAAAATTTTGCTTTTGAACCGGGGACGCGCAATTTTAAAAAAGTACGGGACGAAAAAATCAATTTAAATAAAAACCCGTGTTTCCCGGAAAAAAATTTTGGAGAAAAGGGTTTTATATTTTTACCTTTTTCATTGAACATCAGAATTTTAAGGAAAAAAAAAAATTTTTAATTTTTTTGGGGGAAAAAAATGATTTTCCCCCTTTTTTATACGCCTTTTGCAAAAATTTATTTTTACAAGGGGCGGTTTTCAAAACCCTGTTTTAAAACGCCCGCTAGACAAATCAAAAATTTAAATTTTTTACATAACCGGTTCCCCATAATGTTATATTTTAAAATATAAGACCCCCCAAAAAAAAACAACATGCGGAAAAAAATAGGAACACCCGCTGAAAGAAGCAGTTTTTGTTTGGAGGGAAATTTTTTATTATCTTATTAAGTAATAAACCCCTTAAAACTTTTAAAAAATTTTTTTTAAAAGGCCCCTTTTGGACAAAAAGAAAAATTTTAATTGCATGATTTAATTTTTATTTTCACATTTTCCCGCGCTACCTGGGTAAATTAAAAGTAAGTTGCATGCTCACGCCCCACACAAAAAGTTTAAAATTAAAAAAAATTTTTATTTCCAAAAAAAATTAAATTTACCAATTGCCAAAGGGGAACAGAGCAAAATCGTTTAGGGGACTAGTAATTTAATTTTCCAAATAAATGGAAAAAGAAAAATTTCTTTGAGAAAAAAAATTACCCTAAGGGGCACGGGGTGCCCACACCCCTCCCTGTTTTTTCACACTAATGACCAGGTCCAAAAATTTTTTTTTGCACAAAAATGCCACAATGTTGAAAATAAAAATCTTTTAAAATAATAAAAAAGAAGAAATTTTTTAAAATCTGAATACTTTCCAAAAAAAACCCAATTTTAAGGGCATAAATACAAATGTTTAAACCCCCTTTAAAATTTCAGCCACAGGTTTAAAAATTATTTAGCCCATTTTTTGAAAAAAGTGAAAAAAATTTTAAATCCCAAAATTTTGCTCTAAAAAAAAAAAAAATCCAACATGCGAAAAACCCCCCGGTGCCCCAGCGCAGTGATGTTTGGAAACAATTTTACATGGAAAAATTTTGTTGATTTTTAAAATCGAGCACTTTTAAAAAAATCATAAAAACAAAAAATAAGGGGAAAGGTTTTTACTAAATCAAAAAGGGGAAATTTCTTTTGATTACTAGATCAATCCACAATTTAAACCCCCCGGTGAACCCAACCCTTTACATTAAATTTGCAAATTTCTGTACAGTTTCATGACCCAGATCACATACTGTTTTACTATGTGCGAAAACCCAATTGAAAAATTTCAAAAAAAAATTTAAATTAAATTAAAGGGGGAATTAACCCCCAAAACAAAAATAAATCCAAAGCAAAAAACCCCGGTGCAAAACAAACAAAATGCAATCAAAATTCCTGAATTTTAAAGGCCCTGCTTTAAACCTTTTTTGAGCCCCCTGTGCGACACAAATTGAAAATTTTCAAATTTTTTCTAAGTAAAAATGTAATAGTTTTTGGGAAAAAAGAAAAATCCCAGCGAAAACCCCCGGGGCACAAATAAAAGAGAACCCCTTTTTCCAAAAATTTTTGCTAAGTTTAAGGGCAATTACCCCTTTCAAAAAAAGAAATTCCACAAAAAAGTACGCCGTGTACAACTAAACCTGCTGAACCCAACATTTCCAAAGGTTTCCCTGAAATCTATTTAAAAAAGCTACCTTTTTAAAAAATTTAAAACGGGGCGGGCGAAAAACGGGGTAAAAAAATAAAAAAGATCCCCAAGGAAAGGGCGTTTAAAACCCAAACCCCCCCTGACCCCAAAAACCCAAAAGTCACCCCCTAAGGGGGCCAAAAAAAAAGCAAATTTTTGAATTTTAAAGCCATTAAACCGGCGGAACAACCGATGTCATATACACTATTGCCGCCTTTGTGGGGGAAAAAAAAAAACCTCGGGGGCCCATGAAAAACAAAAGGCCCCCTGAGGGCCACGAAACCCCTAACCCAAAAATGGATATTTTCCTTTTATTTTTTTAAGAATCAATGTTTCCTTGGGGTTTGAACCCACTTAATGGAACAATAAAAATAGGCAACCTTTTTCCCGGGCCCCAATTGGTTTGGGAAACTAATTAAACATACCAAAATTTTTAATTTTTTAATGAAAAAAGAAAAAAAAATAAAAAAAAAAAAATTCCCCACTAAACCACATCCAAACCTTCAGGCCCCCCCCTAAAATTAACATTTTTTTGGGGTAATAATAAGGGCCAAATTGTTGGTAAATTTTTTAGTTTCTTGGGGGTTTCCCGGGGAACGTTGCCTTTTTATCTTTTATTCCCTCTTTTTGTTTGGGGTTTTTTTTTTCTTTATTTCCTTTTTCTTTCAAATTTTAAATTTCCAAATTTAAAAAAAACAAAAAAACTCAAAAAACAAAAGGGAAACTGAAAAATTAAAAAAACTTTAATAAAAACAAACCCCAAACCCCTTTGTTTCCTTTTCCTGGTTTTTCCCCCCTGGGGTCTTTAAACCGTTGGGGGCCCCCCTGTTGCCCTTTATAGAATTGACTATGTTTAATTCTTTCGAAAGTCGGGGCTAGTTGCGTTTAACGGGGAAAACCGTCTAAAAACAGGCTCTAAACAAAAAAACCAGCCCAACATTTTTAATTTTTCCGGGGTTTCCTTTTGGGGGTTCCCTGGGGTTTAAAAAGAAAGCCGCCCCTTTCCTTTTTTGGGAACAAAGTTAAGATTTTGGGGATTTTTCTTTTGGGGTTCTTTTTTTTCCCCCAATAATTTTCCCCCAAAAACCCAAAAGTAAACCTTTCCTTTTCCACCTTTTTTTTCACAACACCCTTGTTCCCTTTTCTTCCATAAAACAGGCAAAAAAAAACGATTAACATTTTTAATTTTGTCCTTTTTGGGGGTCTTTAGGGATTCCATTTTTCCCCTATTTTTTGGGCCCCCGTTTTTTTTGATTTTTTCTGGGGGTTTTGGGGGTTAAAACGGGCGCAACCACCATACATCTTCCCCTTTTATCCTGACACCCCTTATCCCTTTTGTTCTAAATATCGGCCCCCCGTTAGTTTTTTTTACTTTTTTTTCCCCCCCCCCCACACACCCTTTTACCCCGGGGCCCTCCCGGTTTTTTGGGTTTGGGGCCTTTTTGGGGAAACCCTCCGGCTTTGATTTTTGTCTGGGGGTGGCGGCTTCTAATTTTAGCGCAACCCCCCAAAATACCCCGCAAACACAGGAAAGAAAAAATTTAATAACCCTTACATGTGAAGGGTTTTAATTTAAATTTAAAATCTTCTTTTAAATTTTTTTGCACTTTAATTTTTATTTGAATCAAATAAAAAAGAAAATAAGAATTTAATAGAATGCCCAACACGGCAAAAAAAAAATGTGAGGCCGTTTGTTTGAGCCTTTTTCAGGGGACTGGACGGGGAAAGTGAAATTACCCCAGTGCTTTGCCTTTTCTGAAAATTCCTTTTTTAATTTTGGGCCCCTTTTGGGGCTCCTTGCCGGGGTCTTTTTGCTTTCCCTTCTTTTTAACGCCGCCCTCCACAAAGGGACCCACACAGTGATTTTTTGGTGTTTTGGTGTAGGGTTTTGTTTTATCGATTTTTTGCGGGGTTTGGTTCAAAACATGGGGTTTAATTGGTTTAACACGTTAAATTTGGCCCGGGACAGGCCCAGGGGCTACCCACAAAAAACAATTTAAAAAAAAGGCTCCCCCCGTAAAATCCAAAAAATAACCCTATATTTTTATAAAAATTTTTATATAGGGGGATTTTAAATTTTTCATTTTTTATTGGTATTTAAGACTCCCAATAAAAGGACCCCCCAATGGGGCAACAAGAAAAAGAATTAAAACACCTAACAAACAAAAGTAAAAATCGAAAAAAGATAACATCTGACAATTAATCAAGTATTGCATTTCTGCATGTGTTGAACTTTAGAATCAAGAATGTGTTTGAATTTAGGTTGACCGTTGTGATTGAAAAATGGTTGCTTCGGTATATAAACTATTATCAATATAATAACTCACTTAAATTAGAGAAAAACAAAATCCCTAAAGAAAGCCCAACACGCCAAAATTGAAAATGTTGCAGACTCGGTTTGATTGAGCCTGTTCATGAACGGTACTGGAAAGTGCAAGTTACCGTCTATGCCCCCTAGCACCGGCTTAAGCAGAATTCAACATTTAAACACGAAAAAGGCGAAAGTTTGAATCTAGAAACATCCGCAGATATGTTCATACGGCGGCTATCATGAAACCTTCAATGTGACACAGTAGTGCCATTCCATGAAAAGCGGCGTACATATATGGTCCCCAATTAAAAAAATACGTGTTTTCCTTAACAAGAAAGCAATGGGCGGAACCAATAAGATGGAATTTTGAAAGGGGATCTGAGGTAATGAAGCCTGCATATCACATATAAGACGTCAAACGACAATTTAAAAAGCAGGCAACATATCCTAAGGGTAATTAGACAGTTTTTTTCTACAGTCTTTTGAAGATATACAAATTACAAAATCCCAAAAGAAAAGCATTTACCATAGGAACTCTGGAACAGGACCGCATATTGCGGCGCATAAATCCGAATCCGTACCGGCTTTACATATTGTTTGTCCGACCTTTGAATATCTTTTCATATTATGCGAGCGGATGGTCTTTAATTATCTAATCTCAATTAAATATAATCTGCTAATTAAAAAATCACTCAAATATACGGTATATTGAAAAAAGTAAAGGAGTGACATCCGCCATTTACCGAAACGTTCGGTGTAAGTTATCCCCCTTGATATGCTTGTTTTTTGTTTTAATTTTTCTAGTAATGAATACGAGATGAGTGCCTAAAATATTTATCTATAGATCATGTTTTAATATTTTTTTAGTTAGGCAAAATCAGTTGGACCATATTACTTAAGTGTCTGTTTTCTCCATTTTAACAAATCAATACACGAATACGCCCGTTATTAAATGCCGCCTTATACATGTCAACACGTGTAAACAATAAACCGTTAACGTTATATCCGAACGATACCAGTAGATAGTTGACAAAAATAACGGGAACAAAGTTCTGAAAAAATAGTAATCAATTGTAGCCAAAGGGGAAAAACTCATGCCGAAAACGTTGCGGCAAATGGTGGATGTCACTCCTTGTCTTTTTTTTATAATGCCGTAAAATTTGACCAGTTTTAAAAGAGACAGATTGGGTTCAATTGATAATATATTTTTTGAGTCCATACACTCGGATAATACTAAAAGATATTTAGATGTAGCAGAAACGTTTTTAAAAACCGTTACAAGATCGAAAATATACGCCGCAATCTGCGGTCCCGTTCTCGAGTTCCTATGGCATTTACCTTCGTCTATAATATGTCTGTTGCAAAATAGTTTCTAAACAAAGGGAAACAACTATGTTATTATCATAGGTATCAGGCTACTTTCGCACAGTAATTGGTGATATTTAAGCAAGTTACGCGGCGGGCAAAATTTAATTATCAAGTTCTAGAAAATTCTTGTAAGATCATTATCATTATCATTATCTCTTCAATGCTTTTTACTATTGAACCTACCTGCTGATTGGGTTGTCTTGCACGTGGTCTTGGGTCTCTCACTTTTACTCTCAATCCGATCCTGTCCCCTATGGTTGTTACTCCAAGACGACATAATTCAGTGTCTGATAAAGACAGTTATGTCTCGAATTCTACCCGTTGCGTCTTGAAATTGTCAAAAAGAGCGTGGAGGCCAACTTCTTGAAGCACAACTTCCACGCTTTTCTGAGTAGCCATTTTCTGAGACTGATACCCTCGATTAAGACTATTTAGTTAAAATAGAGAAAATAAGAATCCCTAAAGAAAGCCCAACATGGCAAAATTGAAAATGTTGCAGGCACGGTTTGATTGAGCCTTTTCATGGTACTGTCAAGTGCAAACCACCGTCCCCGCCCCCTAGCACCGGCTTAAGCAGAATTCATCATGAACTGGTACAATTTTGAATTTTGAAACATCCGCAGATGTGTTCATATAGCGGTTATCATATAACCTTCAATGTGACAAGTTGCAAATGCAAAGCATAACCAAGAGAAACTAAAATATGATAAACAAGATCATCAAGGAAAGGCGGCGTTCAATGAACGCAACCCACATACGACCTAGGAACAAGAACCAGTGGCAAGGAGCCCAGGCGGACCCCAAACAAAAAACAGGACGGGGCACAAGACAGAGCACGGACATGCCAATCACTTAATGATAAATAATCTGTAGCTGAATAGGAATTCAAAGAAAACAAATAAATGATTGAATAAGAGGCCCACAAAGTCAAAGGGCACAGGTGAAGGGGACTAAAACTGATTTCGACCATCGTATATTAAAATATGCACATTATAAAACAATGTCTCGGCATCTAAGCATAAGTATTATAATAATATACGACAATTAGTCACCATATAATTGCAAAGAAAGAACGTTCAAAGAAAAATTATCAAGATATATAACCACATACCCATTCAAATATCTCAGATTAAATAATAAGATATCAACAAAATATACCGGTGAATCCAGATATATTGATCCATGTGAATGTCATATTAAAGCAAACTCACAAAATGAGTATCAAATGAGCATCATATATTGACAAAGTAATGTCGTATCCAGTCTAAAATTATCTTTCATACAACACCTAAGACATAGTATAACATCAAATAACCATCGTATAATTACTAATAAAATCAATTTCGCAAACAAAATACTAAGTATAATGACAAATTGACATAGCACAATGCAAAATGAACAGTGTGTGACATCAAACACTTGTGTTATAGTGTGAATTGATAATAGTTTAAAGACAAAAACACATAATCTAACGAATATGAGCTCCAAAAAGTAAACTATTGGCATTTTATAATAACTTGTTTACAGCACAAAAGGATAACTTTCGAACATGTATGGAAAAATGATATATATATTTAAAGATTTGTACTTCAATTTACTTTTTATATATAGCATATTCAAATGTATGCTCATGGTATCCTATATAAGCTACGGATACAAATGAACTGACATCATATAATGGAAAGTTAACACCATATAATGATCTATTTGCATCACATAACTACGAACTAGTATCATGAAATAGCAAATGGACATCATACTAAAAAGAGCAAACATAATAAGATGGCGCATTACCATAAAATAATAGCAAAATAGCATCGTATAATAGCAAAATAGCATCGTATAATGGAATTTAAACATCATATGATGATGTTTGTGCATCAGTTTACGATATGTTCACAGCTATGAAAAATTGTACTCATGTTAAATATGATAAACAAGATCGACAAGGAAAGGCGGCGTTCAATGGACGCAGCCCCCACCCGACCCAGTAACAAGCGTCAGTGGCAAGGAGCCCAGGAGGATCCCAAACAAAAATAGGATAGGGCATAAGGCAAAGCACGGGCAGGCAAACCACGACATAAGAATAAATAATTAGTAACTGATAAGGAACTAAAAGAAAACAAATAAATGATTGAATATGAGGCCCATAAAGTCAAAAGGCACAGGGGAAGGGGACATGAGACCCGGGGAAGGGGGGAATAAATAAAATAAATAAAAACTAGGGGCAAAGGGGAAGATACTTACCGTAGACGAGAAACAGTCAGTCAGTCATGGCGTTCCATAATGTTCCATCCGAAAAATATTTGTTTGTTGTTCAAAAACGGTTTAAGTTTGAACAGTAATGTTATTGTCAACGTCTAGTGATGTCATTTAGCTGCAAATTGATATATAACCTAATATGATTTACGTAAAAATGACTTTGCAATTTTGACTGATACTGGACTAGTGGCATTCTGCCTTTTTGGCGAGTTCAACCCCTTGTCTATATATAACATGTAAACTATACATTTTTCTCTAGAATTACTTTTTTACACTATCCCAACACTGTGCCGGGTCCCTATGATCTTGAATATCATATTCTTTTATTTACTATTATGTATTATTTAGTAATCACCCGTCTGTGCTTTTTCTGTTAATGTGTCCTGCTGAGCTCCTTGCCGTTTGTGTTGGATCATATTGGGGTTGCGTTCATTGAACGCCGCCTTTCCTTGTTGATCTTGTTTTTCACATTCAAAAAAAAATTGAGTCTGTTTATGAAAAGTGCAAGCTACTGTTCATGCCTCCACGCGTTCGAATCACTTATCTGAGAGCCCAGTTTTCATGCTAATAAGCGACAAACGCCTAGTCTGGAAAGAAAGTGATCCCTCGAAAGCATTTTCAACCAATCCTTGATTGAATCTATAACTAGGCGTTTGTCGCTTATCAGCATGAAAACTGGGCTCTCATATAAGTGATTCGAAGGCGTGAACAAAAGGGTATGTTGCCTGCTTTTTAACTTTGTCTTTTGTGCGTCTTATCTGCGATATGCAGGCTTTATAACCTCTGATCCCATTTCAAAAATAAGAATCCCTAAACACTAAATTCATCATACTATTTTTCTGGTAACAGACAGGCCCAAATAATGCACACTCGATTGCGTATAAGATGTAGCTATGTGTTACTTTATTCTAATAAAGGTCTTATTTGTGTTATATGAAGTCTCTAAGCAGTCAATGACCAAGTTACAACATGTTCAAAATACAGCAGCTAGAATTGTGACCAAAACACTCAAATATGACCACATAACACCTATCTTACGTGAACTTCACTGGCTTCCGGTAGAGTATCGGGTCGAATATAAAATTTTGACTTATACATTTAAATCCCTCATCGATCAATCACCAGCCTATATAAAAAACATGATAGACGTGTACATCCCAGTCAGAAATCTGAGGTCCCAGAATAACTCAATGACATTAGTTGTGCCTAAATCTCGGACAGTACGATATGGTGACAGGTGCTTCCAGACAGCCGCAGCGAAATTATGGAACGCGTTACCACCTGACATTAGAGACTGTAATACCTTGCCATGTTTTAAGAGAGCTCTCAAAACACATTATTTCATAAAGTTCTATGGACGTTAGTTCATAAATCATCATACATGTACTACTTTTGCTATATTATCAGTGTTAATTTTAATTGAGCCTTGATTTTAAACTAAATGTGTCTGTATTTCTTACCATCCTTTACTGGTTTTAGATTATCATTATTGTTTAATAGGTTTACTTAATTAATGTTGTACATTATGTCTTATATATATATATATATGATTATGTTTTATCGGATTTATGTAAAGCACTCCTGAACATTTATTATTTATGAAAAGAGTGCTATAGAAATGTGGTATATAATAATAATAAGAGTAAAATGTAAAGTTTCCAAAGATTTCCTATTTAGCGTAAATTTTAGTGATCATAGAACTCCAATGCGTTTCCATGCTTTCGACACAGTTAAAAGTTATACATGTATGTGATGCCATTTGCCTTCGTGGTCGAAAGTTAAGCCAAGATGTTTATGTTGTTTGAAATTTTGTATCGTTGTATAATTCATTGTCAGTGCAGGATGTTTGGGTTTTTTTTTTCTTTTGCGAGAGAATATAATAGTTTCTGTTTTATTTGAATTGAAGTCTGTTAACCATGATGTTGCCCACGAGTAAATGCTTTGTAAGTCATTGTTAAGTGTTGTTGCCGTGGTGTTTGGTGTATTTAACAATTAGATATGAGCAAGTGTCGTCAGCAAAGAGACAAATATTAGAATTGACGATTGAATCTATGTCATTTATGTAAATTAGGAAGAGCAAAGGACCGGGTATTGTGGCACACCAGCTGAAACAGAACACCAGTCGGATAATGAATTACAAATTATTTTCTCCCTCACTTCGTTCGTCCGAAAATAGATTATTTCTTTCCTAAACCATATAATACAAACCAAGAAATAAGAAAACTCAGATAAGGTTCAATAGATGTGGGTTTACTAAAGCTCGAATAAACAAAGATGTCTGGTGTTATTATATTGTAAAATGTATTAAATGCCTAAATGTTGAGAAATCTGAAGCCTTTTATTATGCCCCAACAAAGTAGGGAGCATATAGCGTTGCACTTGTCCGTACGTCTGTCCGTCCGTACGTCTGTCCGTACGTCCCGAAATCTTGTGAATGCAACTCCTCTTAAACCGGATGGCAGATTTTGCTTAAACTTCCAGGGATGAACAACCTTAATGTGGAAGATGGAAGTAAATGAAGGAATTTTTGCTGCGACCAAATTTAACAGAATTATGGCCCTTTGTTGATTTTTTCACTATATACCATATAGAAATTTTGTGAACGCAACTCCTCTTTAACCGGATGGCAGATTTTGCTTAAAATTCCAAGGATGAACAACCTTAATGTGTAGATGGCAGTAAAGGAAAGAATTTTTGCATCGACCAAATTTAACAGAATTATGGCCCTTTGTTGATTTTTTCACTATATACCATCTAGAAATTTTGTGAACGAAACTCCTCTTAAACCGGATGGCAGATTTTAATTAAAAGTTCCACATAAAAATCTTAAATATCTTACAGATATGCATGCTCTTGTTTACGAGCACATCTGCACAGTTGGGGCATCCGTGTCCTTTTGACACAGTTCTAGTTCAAATTGTAATGGATATAACCATCTGAAGAAGTACTTGATTTCCATCTACCATGCTTATTTAACAAACTGGTATCTAAATTGAGAGTACTATTTGCACAAGCCGAAGCTCCGCAACTACGAAAACTATGTAGACCAAATTTATTTTTGTCTTCCCTAATTGCTACTATGGCTTGCAAAACTATTTCCCTGGATGTCGTGTACGACAAAGGACTAAAAGTGTTAACTGGTACGTATTTGTTTTTACTTTTAAGAAATTTGACCTTTGTAAATATATATTCGTCTGAGGAAACGGTTAAACCTGCGACAGCTAAATAGCTTTTTAACCACGATACCGGACATTGTTTATTTCCCGTCTTAGCAATGACTATTTCTGAACCTTTTTGCAATTGGTCAGTTTTACTTTTCTTAATAAACAATGACATATGATTTTCATAAATTTTGACATCTTTCATTTGTAACGAACTTAGCTCACTAAATCTCAAAAAAACCTGAAAATCCAAGAATACACATCTATAATCTTTAAAGTTCATTTTTCCTCCATTACTATAAAAATTTACAATACGATTCAAAATGTCTGCTGTAACTGGTTGTTTCTTTCGTTTTGGTTGGCACAAGATACGTCTGCTTCCATCAAAATCAGTTTGGTTAATTTGTGCGCACACGGATAATCAAAGAGTGATAATTCGTGCTTCCAGTTTATTGCATAAAAATAACCTTCCAGAACAGAATTAGACACTTCACTGTTAAATTTCTCAGAAAAAGACAATTCGTAGTTACTTTAGCTGGTAAACTGTTAAAACCATGTTCGCCGCACCAAACATCAAATTTGTTGAAGTATCCGATGTATTTCTGATTGGTATTCTTGGATTTAGAAGCCATGACTATGTTCGGTATCATACTTGCTGCTGCCCCAAGAGAAACATGATTTGAAAACTTTGAAATCTCTTCCCATATTGCATGATTATTACGTTCCTGCAAATACAAAAAGATGTTATAAAGAACTGTCGGTAACCCAAAGAAAACATTCGTACACAATTTTTTAGCACTTCTCAAAATCAGTGAAATAATAAAGCTATAATATAAACATGAAATATTTTATACACAGTAATTCTGAAAATAATCTCTGGTTTACTATAAATTTTTCTCAAAATTCTTCCTAAAGACAACAACAACAAAAACTGAAAATTATTCAAAATTTCTCTTATGATAACTGTAAATCCTTGAATGATAATCTTTACTAAGAAAATACTGAAAAAATCTATAAAAGTAATGATTATTTCTAGGATAACTAATTTTCTTCAATAATAAATACTCTTTACTAGAATAACCATGAATCCTTCAATAATAATTTATATTTACTAGGATAACTGTAGATCCTCTCAATAAATAATTCTCATTCTAGGATAACTGTAGATCCTTTCAATAAATAATTCTCATTTCTAGGATAACTGTAAATCCTCTCAATAAATAATTCTCATCTCTAGGATAACTGTAAATCCTCTCAATAAATAATTCTCATTTCTAGGATAACTGTAGATCCTTTCAATAATAATACTTCAAAAATAAATAAACTTTACCCGGATAACTGTTAATCTTTTCAATAATAAGAACTAATTACTAGGATAACTGTAAATATTTCAATAATAAACACCTTTACTTAATGACAAACTCGTTAAAAGGGCAACTGTAGATCCTTTAATAATAATTACTCTTTTCTATGATAAAATTAAATTCTTTCGTACTTGGAATCACTAATTTACATATGTGTTTTTTTAATTTAACTATTTAACCTTATTATTGTAAAAAAAGCCCTACCATTTCTAACAAAATCAACAAAGTCAATAAAAAAAATCTTGTTTAATAACATTATCTTCAATAAAATGATAATCTAATTTATAATTATCGCACATGCTCTAAATAATTTTGACTCAGCACATATTGTGTAAATATAGATAACAATATATATACTTGAAACTTGCTGCGTAATATGAAAAGAAAAGTCTATCGTTTTGTAACAATTCCAGAATGACACGCTCAGTTTTAAATAAAAAATCTTAAAAATATTTGAAGTATATAGAAAAAGGTTAAGTAAGCTTCCACTCATAATTTTATTTTTAACACTAAAACACTCCCGTTAAAAGGAGATACTGCAAAGACACTGTTAAAACACGAACCTGGAACAAAAAATGATTTTGGTTTCTCATATTCCACAAAATCAACTACAAATTCCCTAACGTGTTGACAATAGCGGGCCGAAACGTGGAAGACTTTCACTTAGGAACTACTAAAGTTCCCTCTGCCCAACATTTAATCATATATTGAATGACCTTGTTTACAAAGTGAACAGGAGGTACTAACCAATTATTCTTTCCTGACCAATCAAACGCAAATGCATCTACTCCTGATGTCCCAGGGCGCCAAAAATGACAATTAAATATTTCAACATGTTTGTTTCTATTATCTGCAAATCTGTCAATAAGAAACGGACCCCACAAATTATTAAAATATTGAAGCACTAAAAGTGAAACTGCCAAATCATCGAAGTCCAAAATCTTACTGTCAGCGTCAGCTTCTACATTCATATCTCTTGAAACCGAAACCCAAGATGATTCCAGGGGGATTTTGTGTTGTATACAGAAGTCAAATATTCTTTTTGCAATAGCCTGCAACATAACTTTTTTGTGCTTCCACGACTACAATTTCTAACTATATTCTGATTATCAGTATAAGCCTTTACAAATTTACCACAAAGGGCTGTAATGCGAACTCTAAGGAACGTAACTCCCTTAATGCTGAAGTCTGTTTAACCTCTATTTCTGTAAATGTGACTCTAGAAACATTGTTAATTGAGCTTAATAAAACTCCCGCCGCCGCCTGATTGCTGGCGTCGACAAACAAAATTCTCTCTGGCATTCTACCGAGAGACACTAACGACCTAAAGGGAAGTAACTCTAAATTCTTAACCCAAAATGTAACTCTGCCAAGGACGGGGAATCTAGCGAAACAATTGCATCCCAAGAAACGCTGTTACTTATGGGAACATGAAGATTTCGTGTCATAATGTGACATACATTCACAAAACAAAATGACATTGATATTATTGTTCCTACTATTCTTGCCAATGGACGTGCTGTACATTTCCCTTGATTCTGCATACAACTTAAAATCATGTGCTTAAGCTTTTCAATTTTCCTAATTGGAACTTCTACAAGACCTTTAGATAAATCCCACAAACTTCCCAACCATTCTAGGACGGATCAAGGTTCCCAATGACTTTTTTCTTCATCCGCTATTAAACCTGCTCTAATTAAATCCTCCCTAACCTGTGAACTTACTTTATAGCATAATTCTGGACTATCTGTATCCCAACCGTCATCCAGATATACAATTATCTTAATCCCCATTCCTCGGCAGTATTTAACCAATGACCTTAAAAGTTTAGTAAACAACCATGGAGCTATAGCTATTCCAAAAGGGAGAACCTTTAAAAACAAAATATTTATGAATAACGTTCTCTACCCAAGAAAATCCTAAATAAGTTTGATATTCTTTACTTATGGATACGTGATGATAGCCAGATTTTAAATCAAGCTTAAACATTAGATTACCCTTTTGACAAAAATCTAAGGCTTCTTTCTGACTTTCCTTTTTAATACGTGCTTATTAATATGACGTAAATCTAAAATAAGCCTCTCTTTATCATTTGAGTTTACTGAAACAGTCAACGAATTAACCCAAAAAGGCTTACTTTTAACTTCAATAACGCATTGCTTTTCTAAAAGTTCAGAAATAGCTGGAAAAAAAAACGAATTTATGATGTTTAACAGAAGAAAGATTGTTTCTTAAATAAATAGAACTAGGCAATGTCTCAAACGGAATCTTAAATCCGTTTCTTATAACGTCTTCTATAAATGTATTTACTTTGAGATTTTTTACCCAAAAATCAATGTGTCTATTGATACTGTCCTTAACTGAAATTATATCATTCTTTTTCTCGAATTTTTTGGAAACATATGAATTGAAATACTTAACTCTACTTTCCGTTACTGGCGTCTGGTTTTTCTGTTGTGATTGAGGGTTGCAGCTTACTGGCCATGAATCTCTGGGTGTACGGACAGTCTCTGGCAAAATGTCCGGGCAGATTGCAGGAGAAGCAATGGCCTGTAAATCCCTGATTCCTTTGCACATTTTCCGGGAAATTTGTTTGGAAATAACTTTCATATCTTGGCGAATACCCACGAAAGGGCACCCGTTGTTGAAAAAGTGGCCTTGGCTGGTGTCGAGCACGTGGTGATGGTAAAGTCTGACTACTTCCATATGGACTATATCTGCGTGACCTATTTGCCCTTGCAATAGCGCCTCGTAGCTTAGAAGCATCGTCGTCATTATCAGCAAGCGGGTCAGCGTCATATTCCCTGATTGTATCCCAGCCATGTTTGTCGGCAATTTTAACAGCTTATTTCGTCTACGAATCTCCAAGGCTTCGTTATGAGCAATATCTTTGATGGCAGAAACGTTTTTCAAATCACACAAAGCCTCTATTCTATTCAAATTGTTAAGGCGTTCAAAATTGAAATTAAATTGTCTTTTACAAGAATCTGTTTTGAATTCAAAAGTACCTGCCTTAGCCGGTTTAATGACCGCCGAAATTCCAAAACCTTAATTCTAACTCGTCTAAAATTAAGCCTCTCTGTTTATACAAAGCCTGTTCTATTTGAGACGAAATGTCGTTTCTCACCGGAGTTATTTTCATCGCTTATGGTGTCCCCTCTGGGAAGTGAATCCTCTTCCTCGTTCATCGAGTTAATTGCAATACAAATTTGGTGAACCTTGCGTACTGTGTAGTAAACCTCGAATGATTTAAACCGCGAAAAAGCTCATGAAGATCTCGTGCCCCCTGCATTATTCTACCCAAATATAAACCAAACACCAAAAAGATTAAAAGTACCAAAAAAGAAAAGAGTATTCTATTTCTATTTGAAATATATTCGACTGAAACCACTGATATAGAGGACCATTGATTCCAATTGATAAATTTTTTTTCATAAGACCCTTGACTCGGTCAAACGCCTTTGAGATGTCACAGACGACCATTCTTATTTCTTTGCCTTCATCAAGGGCTTTACAAATGGCATTGTAGATATATAATGGTTGATTGGTTGTTGAGTCACCTTTTATAAAACCAGATTGATAGAGAGAGTATATTATTTTGAATTATAAAGTTGTAGACATATTTATGAACACATCGTTCCTTTAGTTATCTAATTCAGCTAAGAAGAGAAGAAGAGAGATAGGTCTATAGTAAGCAGGATTAGAAGGGTCAGACTTTTTGAAACAGGTGTGACGTGTGCTTTTTTCCATTCATCCGGAAAGTAAGACATAGACAAGAGGTTATTGAAGAAAACAGAGAGTGGGTTAGCAAGTGCACTTGACGTTTCTTTTAAAAGCCAGGGACTGACAAAATCTGGTCCAGATGCTTTAGTGGGATTGATATTTACGATTGAGTCTAACACGTCTTGTGGTGATATAGTGATATTATTAACGAATGCAGATGGCGTAGTATTGAATGATGATGGTTCTTTTTTACTGTCTTGTCAAGAAGTTTGTGGGCTGAAGAAATAATTAAGAAGATTGGCCTTGCCTTCGTCTGTGTCCGCTTGGGACGATCGTGTGTAGGGTGTTCGTATAAGGTTATCGGTTTTAGAGAGTTTAAGGATTTTTTTTGATATCTTAAACCAGTTTTTTTCAACCTTTTGTTTTCATTTTCTGTTGGTGGTCTTCCTTGGCCTTTCTTATCTCTTTCGTTACTTCATTTCGTTTTGTTTCTTAATTTTGACCAGTGATAGTTTGTATTTTTTATTTTGCAATTTTGTGGAGACGAGCTCGAATACAAATAAGTTTACATCACACGGACGGATAGTTACATCCTTGTTTTCGTTTCTTTTTTGGCATTGAAGATTGTATCTGTTATTTGTTTGGTAAGAAGATCGGGGTCATTACAAGATAATACGTGTTCCCAGTTAGTTTCGTTTCTTAAGATATTTCTGAAATGATCAAAGTCGTCTTGATCATAGTTCCAGATATGTCTTTTAAAAGATGAGTGTATTTTTTGTGTGTGTTTTAGAACGATTACTCTACGACAGTGATATCTAACAAAATCAGGAATAAAGGGGTCAGCAACAAAGCTTGTAAAAACATGGGTTATAAACTTTACTAAGAAAAGATCAATGATGGAGCATGATGTCTCTGTAAAGTGTGTAGGATCTTATATAGTTTGATGCATAAAGTTAGTTCAACTGGTCCCAGATGCGGATGAATGTTGCCCGAAAGAAGTAAAGCAATAAAAGGTATGCAAGATTTACGTGTTGACACTCTGTAAAGTGAATTGCGAAAATACTTTATTATCCGAGTTTTGTATGAGTTTATAAGAATAAATATAATGTTTGAGGAAGTAAATAATCAGAAGTGCTAAGTGATATGTCACCTCGTGCCACGGCGCGCATACATTGTTAAATATTATGTGATAAAGTCAAGTAATTTAGTATAAATGAATGCGACGCTGCGACGTGCCGCTGCGAATCAACGCTCCGACAAGACGATTGACAACATCATAATAAATGGCTGACGAAGACCAATGACTCCATTCACTGCAGCAAGGAGAACCATACTCAAAGGCGAGAATAGGTAAGAAGAAAAAAGACAAGAAAAAACGAGACAAAGGCAAAAGAAAAAAGGGGAAAAAAAGATAACGAGAAAAACAAAAAAAAAACAACAACAAATAAATACAATTAAAAATATAATATATTTTACTATAATGATGCGTCCCTGATGGACAATTTTTGTCAATTTGTTTATGGTATCAGACCTTTATCGATTTGAATATTCTTCCTTATATATCTGTCTAACAATATATAAGTTGTTACAATAAAAGGAGAAGATCTACAATCATATTTGACAGAATAACATGCATTTTTCGGTGAATGGATAGTTCTCTTATGAACTCCCTTTTCTGATCGCGTTGATAGAGTCCATGCTGCAGATATGAATCTGTTCACCATACTCAGATTTTCCATCTGCAGCCTTGCAGCCAGATATCCACGTTTTGTCGAGAATCTTGTCACGCACTAATTTCCTGGCCTCGAATGAAAGTTTTCCCGATACGGAGTAAGGTTTTCTTGGACGAAAATTCCGTCGCCGAGATTCTTCGAGCGTCATAGATACGTTGACGTGCAGATGAGTTATTGAATTTCACGATCACCTTCCGATTAACGAGTAGACCTTCCTTAAATTTACCCTTGCTATGGAACTTGTCTATCTCAGAACGGTCAAGGTCAATGCCTTTCGTCCTCATGTGGTCAATAATTTTCTGAGTCACGTCTTCTCTCGGGTCGTTGGTGTCACCAGGAATGCCAGAGACGTTGAGGCACATTTTACGTGTGTATTGCTCACACTCATCAGTATATAAAAAGTTGCTAAGAATTATTTCTTTCAGTTCGTGATTTTCTTTCTTGAGATTCCATTTTCTTCACACAGAGCTTTTGTTGCGATATGTACTGCTTCTTTGACCTCTTTAATTATTTCTTTTTAAAGTTCAGCAGTAATATCTTTTACGAGGTCTTTTTAAACTCTTTTCCTAAAAGAGTAACAAGTTCTTTGAAATCGTCTTTTGATAATGTGGAGACCATTATTTAATGGTGTGTGGGGGTACGTAAACAGAACTTTTTTCTCAATATTCTACTTCGCTTTCTTCAGTTATAAAACTACCTTCACAAGGAGAGATGAATAAATAAGGTTTTTGCTTCTTATAAGCTTCACAAGGGGATGGTTTATTTCGCTCACGTTTCTGCTTTGGATGGTTGTTTATCTTGAAAATCTTGAAACTTCAAAGGATGATAGATCTCATGTAGAAAACGTGCAGTGCACAAAACCGGTACTCTGCACTTCTTACTTTTTGAGTTATCTCCCTTTGTTAATTTTCATACTTTATTTTGTCCGGGCCATTTCTCATAAACTTTAAAAGCTATGGACTTGAACCTTCATAGGATGATAGATTTCATTGAGATTAACTGCAGTGTACAAGAACTGGTACTCTGCATTTCTGATTGTTTGAGTTACTGCCCTTTGTTAATTTTCATACTTTATTTTTGTCCAGGCCATTTCTGCTAAACTATAAAAGCGTTGGACATGAAACTTCATAGGATGATAGATCTCATTGAGATTAACTGCAGTGTACAAGAACTGGTACTCTGCATTTTTTAAATTTTTTTTAGTTATCGCCCTTTAGCGGTGTTAATAAATAGGAAAATACCAAAATGACACCTATACTGTTCACAAAGTGACACATCCGACTCGCGGAGTTCTAGTTGAATTTCCGGACTGCGCATTTGATTGCTTGTTCGCAGAGAAAGCATTCTACAGATGGCATGGTTATTAGTATGCTTGCACTTTTGCACTTTTTCTGAAAGATCAGACTATACTTACCAGGTTGATAATTTCCTGGTTATCTAAGGCTTTTATATTCCCCCTCCCCCTTAACGCTTGCGTTTGGACACTTCACCGGGAGGTACTTAGCGTTAAAAAAATCAATCAAATCTATTGATCAAGAAGATTGTTTCAGTTTGCAAGACCCTCTTCACAGCAATATAAAGCTCAAAGGCTTAACGCAAGGATGCTCGCGTAAAATGGACTCTTGTTGGACCGGCGATGAATAAGTTCAATATATAAAGTTTCAGAAATTTACTTTTATAAAGCCAATATTCTAGAACGAGCCGTTAATAGACAGTTAGTCTGATTTCTTTGCAAATTCGATTTTCTACAAGTTTAGAGGGTCTGTCTTGCACATTATTAAGCCCAAACCCAATCAATATGTCCGTGAAATTTCCGCGTGGCATGGTCGTTTTCTTGACCATCGATTTGTTCTTTGTGTATTTCTTTTTTGTAGCGTAGGGCATTTGTTCCAGTTGCCACCAAGTCGACTTCAGACCTATCTCCACCATCTGCCGACCTTATTTTTGCCAATTTTTGTGTCCTCACTGTAGTACCTATGGTATTTATTGCTGATGTTATTAAAGTTGATCTACTGACATGTAACTTGATATCATTTGTTGGTAACTAACGGGTGGTCTTTTATTTACAATTCACAAAACGTGCCAACAATTAATGTTTAAATTATAAACACAAATATCAATTCAAGATACCTTTTCAAGTGAAATAATATCAATGAATGAAAGTTTAATCAAAATTTATTAAACATTTCTAAGAGACACTGACAACACATTTCCGTTTCTTAACTATGATAAGGACAGAGACAAACTGATTTTTGTGGTACGAACGCTGGTGCCACTTTGTGTATGCAATAAGTTTAAGTTTAAATCGATATATTGGTCATCATTTATATTATGAAATTAATCAATTATAATTTTAGTGCCATAGAATATTACAAATATCAAAACCAAAGCAGTTTATTCGTTCCCCTCTAAGTTTGATACGATCCCGCATTCTGTGGGTTCCGGATCACTGGTCGCGATACTGTCTATACTAGAAAAAAAACCCGGATGAAGGAATTCCGTGGGAGAAAAACTGAAGGTGTTTTCCGTTGGCGGAAAAGCAAACTGTTGGTTTTCAGAGCAAGAATGTTAAAATATAAACATTTTGAAGTGTCACTTCTATTTCTTTAAACTATATAATGTTTTTGAGGAGGGATTTTGAAACATTCGTATTTCTGTTATCTTCTGGAGGCCTGCTGCTTTAAAACTTGTCAACCTAATTGCAAAGTATATGCATTGCTTTTGACTCTGTTGTATAAGATAGCAAACTCCGGGAAACATAAACACGTTTCATAAACTACGAACTCCCGGAATAGCAATCCTTCAAAAATCACAGAATCAAATTTAATAGACCTTCTACACTTGCAATGTGGGTTTGGTTTAAAACATGTTTTACACGGCGCTGAGGTAGCTGTAGAAGTGATTGTAGGATTTTTCACGTGACGCTTTTGTATCACACTATCGCCTAGCAACACCCTGCACAGTATCATACAACACAATGGATTGGTGGCGTCATCGATGACGTCATTTTCTTTTCCTAAAAGAAACAAATCATTAAAGAGAGAAAGGGAGACTTATGATTATTAATATTTGGAATAGTTTGTTTCTAAATACGGTTAATATATCACGTAGCTAGATTACCATAAATACCTTTTAAACAATTTACCTTAAAACATTTTGTTTAAATGTACTATTGTGAAAGATCACAAAAGTTTAAGCTTACAAAGAACATCTGTCATCTCTGTCATTAAAGTTGTAACATGTTTATGAACTTAACTTTTCATAGCAGGTACCATATTTTAAATAATAATAGTCTAGTGTTGAAGAAAAGATAAATGGAATGGAACATCCGTGGCCTGGTGGTTAAGGTAGTAAATTTAAATCATTAGCCCCTCACCGCTGTATGTTCAAATCCCGACAAGAACTTTGGATTCATTAATGTGAGAAAGCTATCCAGCTAGCTTATGGAACATCGGTGGTTCTACTCAGGTGTCCTACCGTGTCTGCAATATCGCACGGAGGCCACCTGAGGTATTCCTCCACCAGTAAAGTTGGAAAGCCATCATATGACCTCTACTGTGATGGAGTGACGTAAAGACGTAAAACCAATAAATAAATAATAATTTAAAATAAATAAACACCTGTATATTGGTCGGCTTTAACTGGATCTTCCGTGAAATAAATTCCTTTCCCTAACATTGAATGCTTGTATTTTTCCATGAAGAAACCATACTTCTGGATTGATGCAATATTCGACACTGGCGTTCCATGGAATAAGTAATGTTCATTTATATCATTGTTTAAGTTCCTTACTAAGAACGGGACACTTTTTAAAAGTTTAGCTGTTTGAATTGGACCAATCTCGGCTGAATATTTCTCAGGTGGAATAAGTTTACCTCCAATGGTTGAAGCAAATTTTTGTATCATTCTTTTACGTTGTGAGTATAAATGAAACACCTCTTTGTTACCAATTAACTTGATGTCAACGATTTTAATTGATGAGTGATATAGACCTTTGGCATCACGTCCGATACCAACTTTTGCAGGTTTCCAGAGCTGTTCAATCATTTTCTTAATTTCATTGGCAACACTAAGATCTTCTAATGGGCGATAGATAGTTTCTGTACTCTTGGATTTCATGATTCTTTGAGCATTAGTTTTGTGTAATACAGTGTCTGAGTTATGACTAGAACGTATTGTTTTTAATCGTATCTTCGTATATTTCATGTAAAGCAATCCCTCTTCCCTCGTATGCATATCTGTAAGAACATAATATTGGATTATTCTCTATTATTTGTGGACGATTAAATTACATCACAATGAATGTTCATTGGTTCTGTTAAAGTTGATTTTTTTTTCAAAAATATTTTTAATATGCATGTACATTTTTAATTTAGTAATTTTTAAAGTTAAGTACTTTTTTTACTTACGTTTCTTGATATACACTATAATAAGAGTCACAAATATTATAGGACTAATGGATGCATTGGCAATACCAATTTTAACAACATATGTCAAATTATTCCAGGAGAACCCAACGTCTTGTCCTACCATCAACACATATATGACGTATCCCATAACGTGGACCCCACCTGAAATGCAATAAATACAATTAATGGACCATTCAATGATAATTACGGTTCATACAGAACAGTGCGATGGGACAATCCTGCCGTTTCTCCCAAAATTCCGGGCCAATTCGGTGGTTTTGTTATTTGCGCCAAAGTTAAGCGAAAATGTCTAACTCGTAGTGCAGGGAGCAATAAGTGCGGGTTTTTCTGGTCTGAATGTTAATGCAGGGCGGTAATTTTACTGGTGAGTTGATAGTTTCAAGGTTATTGTGCCTGGAATTCTCTGAGTATAAAGATATTTATTTTTATTGATTACATTTGTAGTACATAATTATATTATACATGTTTATTGTACATTTGTATACAGTACTAATATAGAATATCTATTTACTGAATGTATTATTTAATTTCTGTTTTAAATTCAACATTTCGTAATATTAACAGTCCTAACGTTTTCTTAACAAACTAAACAAAACCTATTATTTTAAGGCATTTTTCGCATTTGAATTTGTAAAAAAAACAAAACTCCAGATTAAGTTGATGTACAAATTCACAATGCAAGTTATATTAATAAAAAAAGGATGATTAAAACATGTACGTTTTTAACTAGGACAGATTGAGTGAAATAACGGCTATCAAATAACACCGTTTTTCCCCTCCATTTTTCATTTACCACAAAGAATCTCGTAAAATATAAAATATAACTGACATAATAGCAATGATATTATATCTAGATCAATATTATGCTAATTTCAAGTTATAGTCGGGTAAAAACATGTTGCTCCGTGTTATAGCACGCGCCCTAGTTTCGCTAATGACATTGCAAAATAAAGGGGAAAAGTAGTCCCGGTTTTTAACGGCATATGTTACAGAATCATTTGTCATTGTTAGTACATACTACATGTATATGACTAACAGTCGACTTCAGAATGGGAAGGTGTAGTTTTAAATTCTCTACTTCAATGAAACAAGGATTGATATACCCTTTTATGATTACCAGATTTCTCCACATAAGTAAAAGACGAAAAGTCGCCCTGTTGTTGTTTGTTACCGCTTAGACATTAAATGAAGCAAATATTTTTAATCAAAATTGCATAAAACATGCAAAATATCCATTTTTTGTAAATATAGATCATTTTTTAAAGTTACATCTACCTTTCTAAAGTTTTTTTCTAAAATGTATACACTCATGCAAAGGGTTTTAGCATAATCTATCTTCTTACACAAAGGTGTTTTTAACCGAGCAAACTACTATTGAACAAAAGTACAGCAGCCGACAACAAAAGCGTGTATACATTTAACAAAATATAAATTTTGTATTAAGTCATATCAGATGTTGAAGGCAAGCGTTAAAGTATATGGTATTGTGTTACGTTAAAAGTTTACTTACATTTGAAAATAAACGCTGTAACTGCAACCCTATCCAGTGCTCGTTCCCTCAAATTACACAGCCTCTTTGTTGAGAAAAGAGGCAAGATGGTTACAGGTGTATAAATGAACAATGTGAGAAGTAAATGCCAGAACAGGGCAACATAAACGAACGCCATGACCGACGGATAATCTGCAAGCAAACGGACATATAGTTTCGGCGATCAATTATATATAATGTTGTTGTTTTTTTCTCTTCAAACTCGTTATTCGCCTAAATTAAAAGTAATATTTTATAACCAAACAGAAAATGTCGCATCAAAGTTTATATTTTCAAAATAATATATGTTTAATAAAACTTTATATTTTCTATGTGCACAGCAGCTAAGATTTAGCTACATATATATTCATAGCGTTCTGTAAATATATTGTCATTTTTGAAGGACGTTGTTTATATATGAACTGTATAAATATTAATGCTAATCAAAATATGTACATTTGTATAGCATTTAAATCATAAGAAAACCTATACAAATTCGGCATTCTTGCTTTGGTAATGACAATCATCTTTAGCGCAATTTCTGCATAGAAAAAAATTATCTTAGTAACAAATGCAGTTACAAGAGTAATTTAAACTTAAATAGGAAGTTAGAATTTTGAATAAAAATAGAAAAAAAACTTACCTGTATACGAAACTAAACAAGTTCCATTATTAATTTTAATATTACACGACAATATTCGTATTTCCATGATATATCCAGTTATTTCCCTGCGTATATGTAATTTTCCATATTCGTCATATAGTTCGTCAGAGATGGAAAACATTCCTATTTCCGCCTCGTATGGTCTACTGGAAGGGACACCGTCCTTATAATGGAATCCGCCATATATATCAAATAATAATAGAGACAATAACGTGTAACAAAATATAAACAAAAAATAACATATACATAAACGTCTCTTCTCGTTTGATACTGACATTCTAAATGTGGCGGTTTATTTGTCGTAAATTTCTTCCTGCTATTTTTAGATATTTTAATCGAGCACTATCTAATTTGCATGATTTATAGCATCCTTTTTTGTAACTATATATTTATATGTTAGATCTAATTATAACGCTACAGGTTCAAAAATAGGACAAATATATCTCGCACACACTGACAAGTTAATTTATTTTAAAGAAAGTCACCTACTATGCGTATTAATACAGCATTAATATAATGATATTCACAAAACTGTAATGATATACATTCGGATGTCGGAAGTAATAACACGCCGTGTAAACATACGCCATAAAAATAGTCCTGCATTTGCTTTTATTCATACGCTGACACAAAGGAACATTATTAATTTTTTATAACGGCTGTGCTATTTTTCAAAATGACAGGCTACCCTATGCTTCTGTATGGTTTTAATAATAGATATTAACAGATAAGAGAAATACTGTTTAAAATGCCCCATCTATTAACATAATTAATTGAGATGCATTTTGCGGAAAAATATTATATTTCGTTTGAAATTATGATTAACGACGATGACGATATTCAACAGCATAAATAAGTCATACAAAATAAGAATTTTAATCTCATGGCAGTTATTTTTTTCTCGTTTTTTTTTTTTTTTTTTTTCAAAGAACAGAACAAAACAGAAATTTATAACGACGTGTCCAAAGTAGATAATCTACAATACATTCATTATACATGTAGTCAAATCTATTGTACATGGATATCACATTTTACGTATACACTAATTTTATGACAACAAACAAACAAACAAACATGATATAGGGTGCAAATGATTATCATTTTGTATTCTATCTATAAAGTATAATGGACTCTCCCTTCTTTGTATTTGGAATTGTTAATGATCATATGAGAGGGAGAGGTCATTACCAAAATGATATTTTCAAATATAAGAAAATTGCTTATGATTTGTCTGCCTTTCAATCGAGAAATTGTTGGCTCGAGCCCGACTAGGACCACGACCATGTTTCCTTACATGGCACCAGTACTGGTTTGTTCGAGGAAATGAACCTGAAAATGCTTCGAATAAGTTCTAAGCTTCAATTACAATCTTTAAAATATACATGTTAAGTTTGTACAAATTTATTTAGTTCGACTGAGTTGGAAGCTATAAGCTTTTTGAAACACTCGAATCCGTGCCTGGAACTAGCCAGTTGTTAGCAATGAGTGTAAGGACCTTGCTCAAGGAAACAACGGTTTGCCCCCAAACCCACGCGGTAAGCTATCCTTACATTACTATTTCAACCGTTAAACATTCGGCCACGCTATTTAGCAAACAATAAATATGATTAATCTTGTCAGATTTTCGATATTGATGGCAAAGAGGAAGTTATCGCGGATAGAAGGCTTAGTAATAATACATTTTCTAACATGGATTGCCTTAACTTGAGTCAGTTTGTATGTACTTCTTCTGCTCCTATTATGTCACGTGACCAGAATAGTAGTATACAAGTGTATGCTGTGTATGTTCAACTGACTAAGATTTCTTCGTAGATTTTTGTGAGGGTATTTAATCAACAGTAAATCATTAGTAACGAATACATACATTTAAGTGTAAGGAAATTTTTAATATACAAGTATACAATTACAAATTAGCATAAAGGATGAGAGTATAAATTGGAGCTTTTGATTTATGCACGTAATTATAAAACGAATGAGTTCATAATGATACATTTAATAACATTCATGAAAGATCCTGTATGTTGTGATTAAGGTTGTTACCACACTTAAGTGAAATTTTATATATGTACATAATTATGCTTCTAAAACAATTTCCAAACGTCGAAGAATATTTTAAATATGTACTGCGAATATTTGGCCACATTATATGTAATCAATAAAATATATGCACTCATTTCTTATTGAACTTATTGAAAAAATTTGACTTAGACTTTATAGACAATAAATTTCTAATAATCTCCCTTTATTAACATGAAATGTAAAGTCGGTAATATCTTTACAAATAATGCTTTTTGGAACTTACAATATTGATAAATCTTCATTTGAGCATTATATCTATGATATAAAACTATAAAAAATGAGTTACAGGATCTTTAAACAACCTTTTTCATTACATTAATTTTTTTAATTGGTAAGCGGTCGCTGGTACGATCCTTGGGCGGGGCAAAATTTCTCTGTGACAAATTGTTCTCGGACCTTGAGACTTGAATCTAATGGCCATTCCCACTTACCGCTGATTCAGAAAATCTTATATTGTAGATCTTTTACTTTATCTGTTATGCAGAACTATTTTGATGAAAATATGTCACAATTTTTGCTAGCATATCAGGAAACTTACAAGAACTACATTAGAAAATATGTATTATTGGATCCTGGAACGCAATGTAAGTTTATTATTCAAACAGAAAAAATATATAACGAAAAAATGCAAAACACCCCCCCCCCCCCCAAAAAAAAAACCCTATTAGTTCTAACAAACGAATGTCACGTGATTGCCCACCCTGTATTCAGATCAGAGAAATATTATATCAGACTTCTACATTCACATATAATAAATATTTTATATCCGAAATTTGAGCGCAAGTAAATCTCAAATTAAATTTTAAGAAAAATATATTTTTAGATATTTTTTTAATATTCCCTCGTTATTTATTCATGACTTCATGTAACGACTATTTTTGTATACATGTCACAGGGTCATTTTGTGAATACTCTGTATTTCATACCCATACTCTATATCATTCCCCTATCGTCTCTTTTTCAATCATTCATAGCATTATTCATCTTTATACTAATAACTTCATTTTATCAGTAACACGTTGACGGGCCTCATTCAATTCATTTTCAACTTCGGTCACGCTAACTTTAACGCATGCGCTAATAAGAAAGGAGAATCTTACAGCGAGAGCTGTTGTGTTCTTCATTGAACCCTTGTTTCTATTTTATTGTGTGCAAGTTCCTCTTCGAGCGGACTTTCCTCCCGAGTGAGAACTCACGTATATCCGTGACATAAAACCTATTAATTATTTAAAAAAGTACGAGTATTAACAAACTTTTCCAAAATTCTGTGGACTAGAAAATGTAATTTTTTTAAAAATTATAACAACAAGTAATGTATGGCGGTAAAGTATTTATTCCATTGATAATAATAATACTTCCAACACTTTATCAAGCATTTATAAACCATAGATAATAAGAATGACATAGCTCTGATTAAATATAGCACCATAAGAATTAATATTTCTGAACTCAGTCTTAAAGTTAAAACTAATTCAGATCCTATTTCAAACTTCAGTGAAAAAGATTCTATTTCAACAAAAAACAATGTTTCGCTGAAGCATTTATTTAAAGGCCCATTATGCCCCAGAAATCCTTTTATTCACATATCTCGAAGCTTTTTTTGTCGTATTATAGTTTCCAAAAAGATAGTCATTGGTCATTTAGTTGCATTTTGCTTTTTAGAAATTTGTACAGTAATAGTGATTTCGTATTTTGTATGGAAGTCGAAATATTGCTCTGTTCACTTTTGCTAACTTTAAGACAAATAATTTCACATTCTGTGTTACATTGTTTTTGCTTATAAGTATCTGAAATGCTCTAAAATTATTTTTTAAACCTCATAATACGTATATTTGCCCTTCCTAATATAGGAAAAATATTCATTTCTGAGGCATACTGTGCCTTTAATTGATGATACACCTTTCAACTCTTTTATTTATAAGGCATGAATAAGTCATAAATAATATACAATCGCATAGCTCTGATTAAATAAAACACAATAAGTTTTCCCATATTTCTGAACTCAGATTCGAGTTTTGAACGTTCGAGTAGAGAAAAGAACGTCCAAAAAAAAAAAAAAAAAAAAAAAAAAAAAAAGGAGAAAATATCACAGACTCGGTTTGATTGAGCCTATTCATGGACGGTAGTAGAAAGTAAGAGCTACCGTCCACGACCCCGCTCCCCAGCACGGCTTCAGCAGAATATAACATTATATCATGGTAATGGTGAAATTTGGGCAGATGTGTCCATACGGTGGTTATCATGTAACCTTCAATGTAATGTTTCATATCGTGAGTGCAGGTCACTTTCGCTGTTAGTGATAATGAAATCATTTCTACGGTCATTCGCTTGGTATCTCTGCTCTGGCATAAAAAGAAATTATCAGTTCCTTGCGAAAATGAAGACAACTAGTACGGGTAGGTAAACTGCTTGACACTGTGCTCTAGTGAATTCAATGTGGCCTACTACCGTGATCCGGACACAGAACCTTGGGGGTAAGATCCTGCCCCCAACGTGATACGCCCTTGTAAACACTCTATCAAAACTATTTTAATATTAAAACACGAATGAAACTGGTTTTCAAACAAATTTTACATAATTATATGAAAAAAATACCGGATCCGGAGTGAAAACTTCCAACACGACCACATCGCAGCATACTGTTTGCATGCAAGTAATAAGAGATGTAAATTTTAGTTTAAAAAACCTACACATGTCACTTAAGCAATTAGAAATAAGAATTGCAACTTGATAATAAGACGAGATCAACTTGAACAATCAAGCGTCTGCTGTACAACCAATCAAGGCTAGGTTGTCGTTGTTTTTGTTGTTGTCGCATTCTCAAATAAAATTTAAGCGATATTCTACAGTACTCTTTTATACAACACTGCAAATTCTGGGAAGCAATACGATGTGTCATAAACGATGAATTCCCTAAAGATTACTCCGTCATAGATCACAGAATCAAATTTTGTCGAGTCTTTGCAGCAACAGTTTGGCTCTGGTGTTAAACACCCTTTACATGGTGCAGATAATGTTTTGGTGGGGATTTTGTTGTTGTGTTTTACAATGACAAAGTTTCCTAGCATCACTCGACATACTAATATACAACATTGTTCACTAGTACTCTCTCTTCTCCTACCTGAAATATAGGAAGTTATTATAAGAGTATCATGTATCCAATCAGATTAAAATCAGTTCTAAAATAACGCTACGCATAAGGATCTGACTACAACCAATAGGTTGTCACCTCGTAATCTTTGAAACAATCACCGACGAGCTTAGCGATGCGGTTTCTAATTTTCACCCCTGAGAAACCAATACTGAGTAGTAGGTAGTTTTCATGGCGTTGTCAATAAAGCCGGCAAGACAGGCAAAACAATCTTTCCCATTAAAATTTGAGTCTATTATTTCCAGTTTATTTGTTAAAACTTAATTAAAAATAAAATAACAAAAATAAAAGCTTTAGACAGCGATATTTTGATACTTCGTCTAATGCTTATCCGTAAAGGACGATTTGTTTGATGGCTAAAAATAGTTGTCTCCGGAAATCCGAATCACAATATAAGCGGCAATCAGATCTATATGCAAGAAATAAGTAAATTTGAAATTTAGTTATATTGATCATGTATCAGGTCTGGTATGTGTAAAACCAAAACCAAAAGTACCCCTCTACAACATGGCGCTCTTCCTACCCATACGGACTACCTTACAAGTCAATGTCTATTTTGTCCCATTAAAGAAGCCATTACAAATGCATACCATATCGGTAAGGGCATTTATTTACGGGCTGTCCATTCGCCTATGAAATACGTCGGTGCTCCTCCCCTACACCCACATTTATTTAACTAAATGATTAGGTGACGGAAACTTGTGCTGGTCAACCTGTTAAGGGCAGGGATTTTTGTCTATCTCGACAAAACATGTTAATTGTGTTTGGGAGGTTTATTTGGATTTTAAGTATTATTAATGCATATTTTGTTCCCTTAAATTACTATGTTTATATTGACACATTACATCAATGCAAATTTATTTTAAAATGTCATGTCAGTTAGGTTCAACTAAGTGGGAAAATGGAAAGGAATGGCATGTTTAATACGCTGTATGGAACAAAAAGGGAACTCGATTAGCTCGAACCACAACATTTTTGCGTGTGAACGTTACACTTTACCATTGACCTATTCTGCCTAGATATAGTACAAAGACACATAAATATTTCCGGTACAATATAACGATCTATGTACATGTATTTCCCCTTGTTGTTATGACGATTTTAACATATTGGTAATAAAGCTAAATATACATGTACCATAACCAACAATCGGATATATTCTATGCAAAATAGGGAGGTAAAGATATCTGAAAATTATCTTTCTGACATCTTTTGTAAAACGAATCTCTCAAACACGATGTGATACTTTACCTGTGTACTGGTCGGCTTTAACAGGGTCCTCTGAAAAGTAAACCCCCTTTCCAAGTTGAGAATACCGATATTTTTCAAAATCAAGTCCTTCTCGTTCAATGGATTCAAGATGGTCGAAAGGAATCCCGTGAAATAAGTAAAATTCATTGACATCACTGTTTAGCCTTGATTGTAAACAAGAATTACTTTTCACAAAGGCTTCTGTTAGAACAGATTTTATTTTCGGAAAGTCACTGGGAGATGTCAGTTTACAGCCGCATTTACAAATCATTTTCTGGATCTCCATCTTTTTCTTTAAGTAAGCCCGATACGCGTTCTCGTTTCCGATTGGTTTAGTCTCGGTTATGTTAATTGCCGAATGACGTAATCCTTTTGCGTCACGTCCAAAACCGACCAATTCCGGTCTCCAAATTTGTTTAACCATTTGTTGTATTTTACTAGCACAAGTAGCAACGTTTTCACTTCCTTGTATTGATAGAGTTTGCATGGACAATGTTTCGTCTTGCATATCTATTTCATTGGCTATTCCGTCATCCGACCCGATGCTTTCTAACCGAGAAATGCCAAATTTTGCGTAAATAAAGCCGTTTGTCTTCACGATGTTTTTCCCTGAAAAAAATAGAAAAAAATACTTGATCGGTTTACTGTTGAAATGTTCTTAAAAGCACAGTGCGCATATGAGTTGAAATAATATTTTCTTCTTGAAGACAACAAAAGTGAAAAGATTATTTTTAGCAAAGGCGCACTTTTTGGGCTTGTCGTTTTTGTTTTATTTTTGTTTTTTTACATGACGGAACTGAAACTAATTTTTCGAGATTAATGTCTATTATACTACTTGTACGCAAAATTTCAGATAATTCCTTCGATCCGGTTTTTCCTTAATGATTATTAAAATTGTGAAAAAATGATCTATACTCAAATCGGACTAAGATTAACTCAGAAATACGATTTGCAATATATTTCTGGGTATATTTCTCAATAATATTTGGAAAATTGTTAGGTTTCAAGTGTCCCCTCCAATCTATGTAAGAATTTCAAATCTTTATAGAATTTTGGGCCATAGTGGAGTTCCTTTAAAAATATAATCATATTTCAATGTAAATGAAGTTGAACGTGCAATAAATTGTATTAAATTTGTAAAGTGTAAATAAATCGACCACATTGTAAATAAATTTATCTTTAAAGCGTATAAAGCTATATCTGATATAATATTAACAGTAAATAATGATGTTTTCACAACCCAATGGTCGTTGGTTGAAAGATTCGTAATTTAATGCATTATATATTAATGTTTTCTTGTACAATAACATAATAAAATGTTCCGGAACAAAATATTTCTGCTGCTTTTTAGTAGGTTTGACGATGATTTTAGCATGTCTGACTCGCTTTAAAAAACTATACTGACAAATAGTTCGTTTTCATTCCTGGTATTATGTAATCATTTTCACAATATATAAACAGAAAACTTTCAAACCACAGACACCAAATATATAGCTTTATTTACTTAGATACCTGGTCGAAACATGTTTATGGCATGACATGATCATATTACAGCTTTCAAGATTGCAAATAAATAAAACGTGTCTTGATATATTTATTTTTTGTCATATAAAACATTCAAGGTGTATTATTTACACAAATATCGTAGCAGTTGCTAATACCCGTCTTATATTTTATAGTTTGTTTTTGTTAGGTTTTTCAGTTAAACCGACATTGTCATAATCATATGAAAGCTTTCCTAACTTACTGGTCGAGAAAGATCTCAGGTGCCCCTTCGTGCAATATTTCAGCCACGAGCGGGCACCTGAGTAGAATCATGTAAGCTGACTGGATAACTTCCTCACATGAAAGAATCCAAAGTCCTTGGCAGGATTTGAACCCATAGGGTTAAAATAATAAGTTGATGTTGATATTTTATAGTTTGATTTTTGATAGTTAAAAGATGATGATCTATGAAACATCATTCAACTACTGGTTGAGAATGATGCAGTGTTGTGATATTTGACGAGCGGGCCATCATCATGATGATGATAATTCAATGATATAATATAATAATTATAAAACAACCTCGTTCGTGAGCTAGTAAAATGAACACAATTGAAACGAATGGCGTGACCAGAACATTGGCAAATCCTATGAAGAAAATCGGTGACAGGTCATGCCAGCTGAAGCCGTCAGCTTTTCCCGCAAGTTCTGCATATAGCACGTGAGCAATGACGAAAAGGATGTCTGAAATGAAAAGCATTGATTGGTTGATGTCCATTACACTACAAATCAAAATCTGAACGTTATATCACACAATAAAGTGCCTAGTATATCAACGTGTTCATGGTTTTTTATACTGACCTGGAGATCATACTCAACCAATTTGATGATGGTATGCCTGTTTATCAACCTGAAGTTATCTATCTAATGGTGATACGCCGTAAATCAACCTGATGATCTGGTTTATTAACCTGACAATGGAACCTTGTATACTAACCAGATGATGTTACCTGGTATATCAACCTGATGATGGTACCTGGTATATCAACCTGATGATGGTACCTGGTATATCAACCTGATGATGGTACCTGGTATATCAACCTGGTGATGTTACCTGGTATATCAACCTGATGATGGTACCTGGTATATCAACCTGATGATGGTACCTGGTATATCAACCTGGTGATGGTACCTGGTATATCAACCTGATGACGGTACCTGGTATATCAACCTGATGATGGTACCTGGTATATCAACCTGATGATGGTACCTGGTATATCAACCTGATGATGGTACCTGGTATATCAACCTGGTGATGGTACCTGATATATCAACCTGATGATGGTACCTGGTATATCAACCTGATGATGGTACCTGGTATATCAACCTGGTGATGTTACCTGGTATATCAACCTGATTGATGGTACCTGGTATATCAACCTGATGATGGTACCTGGTATATCAACCTGATGATGGTACCTTGGTATATCAACCTGATGATGGTACCTGGTATATCAACCTGATGATGGTACCTGGTATATCAACCTGATGATGGTACCTGGTATATCAACCTGATGACGGTACCTGGTATATCAACCTGATGATGGTACCTGGTATATCAACCTGATGATGGTACCTGGTATATCAACCTGATGATGATTGTACCTGGTATTATCAACCTGATGATGTACCTGGTATATCAACCTGATGATGTTACCTGTATATCAACCTGATGATGGTACCTTGGTATATTCAACCTGATGATGGTACCTGTATATCAACCTGATGATGGTACCTGGTTATCAACCTGATGATGGTACCTGGTATATCAACCTGATGATGGTACCTGGTATATCAGCCTGATGATAGTACCTGGTATATCACCCTGATGATGGTACCTGGTACATCAACCTGATGATAGTATCTAGTATATCAATCTGATGATGATACCTGGTATATCAATCTGATGATGGTACCCGGTATATCAATCTGATGCTGTTCCTGGTATATCAACCTGATGATGGTACCTGGTATATCAACCTGATGATGGTACCTGGTATATCAACCTGATGATGGTACCTGGTATATCAACCTGATGATGGTACCTGGTATATCAACCTGATGATGGTACCTGGTATATCAACCTGATGATGGTACCTGGTATATCAACCTGATGATGGTACCTGGTATATCAACCTGATGATGGTACCTGGTATATCAACCTGATGATGGTACCAGGAATATCAACCTGATGATGTTAAATGGTATATCAACCTAATGTTGGTACCTGATGATGGTACCTAGTATACCAACCTGATGATGGTACCTAATATATCAACCTGATGATGATACCTGGTATATCAACCTGATAATGGTACCTGATATATCAACCTGATGATGGTACTTGGTATATCAACCTGAACATGGTACCTGATATATCAACCTGATGATGGTACCTGGTAATTCAACCTGATGATGGTACCCGGTATATCAACCTGATGATGATACCTGGTTATCAACCTGATGATGGTACCTGGTGTATCAACCTGATGAGTGGTACCTTGGTATATCAACCTGAATGATGTAACTTGGTATATCAACCTGATGATGGTACCTGATATATCAACCCTGATCATGATACCTGGTATATCAACCCTGATGATGGTACCTGATATAACGGTCAACCTGATGATGGTACCTGGTATATCAACTTGATGATAGTACCTGGTTTATCAAGCCTTGATGATGATACCTTGGTATATCAACCTGATGATGGTACCTGGTATATCAAACCTGATGATGGTACCTGGTATATGATCCCTGATGATGGATAGATATAAGATCTGATATACCAACCTGATGATGGTACCTGGTTGTATCAACTTGATGATGGTACCTGATATACTTCAACCTGATGATGGTACCTGATATATCAACCTGATGATGGTACCTGGTATATCAACTTGATGATAGTACCTGGTTTATCAACCTGATGATGGTACCTGGTATATCAACCTGATGATGGTACCTGGTATATCAACCTGATGATGGTACCTGGTATATCAACCTGATGATGGTACCTGATATATCAACTTGATGATGGTACCTGATATATCAACCTGATGATGGTACCTGATATATCAACCTGATGATGGTACCTGATATATCAACTTGATGATGGTACCTGGTATATCAACCTGATGATTGTACCTGGTATATCAACTTAATGATGGCACCTGATATATCAACCTGATGATTGTACCTGGTATATCAACTTAATGATGGTACCTGGTTATCAACTTAATGATGGTACCTGGTTATCAACCTGATGATGGTACTTGGTATATCAACCTGATGATGGTACCTGGTATATCAACCTGATGATGGTACCTGGTATATCAATATGATGATATAACCTAGTATATCAACTTGATGATGGTACCTGGTATTTCAACCCAACGATCGAAAATGGCACACTAACTGGACGATAATGGCTGGTATACCAATCAGATAAATGTACCTGGTATAGCAACCGAAACGATGTTGCCTGATATACAAACCAGATATTGTGCCTAATACACTGTCAAAATTTAATGTATTCAAAGCAATGCTTTTACAAAAAGTTTCAAACGAGAATAGCACAGTTATATGATTATTATGAATTATTTTCATTAGCGAAATATTTTGGTTGTTTATTAAATAAATCGCACACCAAAAAAAAAAAATAATAAAATGAAAATAATAAAAAAATAAATGAATAAATAAAAAATGACAATAATAAAAACAACTAACATATTGTCACTATAAATGTAAATACAGCCTTGAAAAGTAACTTCCGTCGTCTGGTTGACCGACAAAGTATATACGCCATTCCAACCATACTTGATATATAAAAGCTAAACAGCAGGACCAACGTCACAACTATATACTTCATCTCAGAGGGATTTGCTGAAATGTTAGTAAGTAATAATAACAGAAAACCATGTAGGTATTACACGCGTAAAAAGTATTTTTATCACGCGACTTAACACCTCCCAAATACACTTGTTTAAACGCATTTGCCTTTAAATCGATGATTTCCCAAATTACTGATTTGCCACATGTATTGAAAAAGAGACTTTTTTCATTATACTGGAATAATGAAATATATGGGAAATTATCAATAAAAAGGTATTTAAGTTGAAACCATATGCATATTGAATCCCCTTTTTCTAGTGTTATAAAACCAATGCGTATTTCTTTATATTACACGCGTGTAATGTAACAGCACTGTTGTTCTATGTTAATCGTCTGTTATAAATGAAATAAACAAGTTGAAATGAATTGTTTTGAGTAAATAGACATGTGATAAAGAAAGGACCCGACATTTGTTGTCAGCTGATATTAAAAACGTCTATTCTATGAAACTCGTCAGAAAGCTCACCACCAAAGGGTCGCTTAATTACATTTTCATGAACACGTTTCATAAAAGTTACCACTCATGTCATTTCCTACACACTTGAACCCCCGTTCAACGGTTGCGAGTGCAACAAATGGTTGCAGGACTATTTTTTTTTACAAGATTTGTACTTTGGAAAGTTTTTTCATTCATGTAAGTTATTGCTGTCAAAATGGCGCATAGCTGTTTTACCCGCAACATTCTGGATGAATGATATAACATAACTATGGGTATAACGTTTAACTTTAGCTAATTCAAAACACACCTTTTCAATTTATGCTCACCGATGAAATACTATATTTGATTGGTAAAAATATAATCCATATCACTCAATAGATTATCCCCACACTGTGACTTACATAACTTAGCCGAACTTTTTAATGGTGTGGGAATTTATTTGTATGATTGTGTAACATTAAAACATTCCTTGTTTTAAGTTCTTTATAGTTCTTTTAATTCCATGTGTTACACTGCAATTATGACTCTGAACTTTGTACAAACTCAATTAAACCGAGTCTTCAAGTTTCATGTAATTTTGATGTGATTGATTCTTCGGAGGGATCACAGTTTTTCAAGATTTTTTATCTTGAATTATGCTCTATTTTTGTTAGTGTCACCTCTGATGTCATTTTCCACGTGCATTTATCTCATTTCTCAGTGAGCTTTAAAATTACATATCATATTCAGTCAAAACAGACAAATATCTTCTATTTATATTTTATCATTTTCCCCTCAGTAAACCCCAATTTTAACACGGATAAGATCTTTTTGCAATTTTGTTCAATCTCTTTTTGTAACATGAAGTATAGTTAACCAATCAATGTGTACATCATATAAAGTCATGCTTAATGATCATAAATAAATTACATTTTGGTGTGTTAATATTTTATGTTAAACTACTAAGTACGTATGTCTGTCCAATATCTCGTTGATCATATAATTATTTAAGACAGGCTGATGTTCAACTGTTTAATTTATGATTGTTCAATTGATAAATTTTTCTGCATTGCAAAAAAAACTACTTTTCAAAGTCTGGAAAACAACCTAACAAAACACGCAGACAATGCTTAAAAATGCTTGTAAAAAGAAAAAAAATGTTGTTGACCCAATGCAACATTGGTATGTTTTTGTGGTATTAATTTTACATACGTATAGTTTATTGTCGCTGTAAACTCGGAATAAAGAGTTTAATAAAGGTTGAAGAAACCAAGCAACTGTATGTTGTAAAATTGCTTTTTTGATCAAAATCTGTCATGCTTAACTATATTTTAATACGTTATTAAATCCAAATCAAAACTACATGTCCCTAATGTTTGTTTTGATGGTAGATTTACGCTTAGAAGGTGTGTGTTGGGGGAGTCGGTGGCAGGGGTATGTTGGGGGGCATGCAAATGAAATTACTTCAATGTATCGCAGGATTTTTCTTTATTCTAAACCACCAAAGTGCATCTTGAATAAAACATTTCCATTGTGATTACATTGTTTAACAAACCAATTGATGAATAATTTGATACTTGTATTTGGGATGCTTATTGCTATATTTTCATTCAAATATATTTTGTAACATGGGTCTAAGACCTGGGTTAAAACATCAATAACATGAAACTTTGAGTATATTTAAAAAGTTGAAACTACTGACCTTTCTTTTGTAATGAACAGTTACTTATTGCACTGTTGTTTGCATTTGCAACACATCTCAAGGTCTCTGCTCTATTTATATATCCCGTGACTTCCTCCTTTACCAACAGAGTTCCATTTTCCTCACGGCTGTCTTTGTAAACATTATACAAAGAGACATCACCTGTGAAATACGCGCCGTACACAAACAGGGAAACAAGTACGTAAAATAAATGCGTGCATATATAGCCAATTATCACAATCCTCTGTTTAACAGACATATTGTCTTTTAAACTCTTTAAAGACTTATAAGCTGTTTTCTTTATTACGCGAGCTGTATTAGATATCCGTCACTGCAAACTTTATATTATAATAATGATGAATATATACCCTAAGAGACGCGTACGTGTTTAACAATACTTGTTTTTAAATCCGGTTATATATGTATGAAGACTTACTTTATATAGTAATTTGACTTCCTAGTAGGGCTGATAATACAAGTATTTAGTAGAATATCAAGGTTACACGAGCATTCGAGTGAGAAGTTTGCGATCAATGAACGCTTTAAAATAAACGGATATTTACGCCCAGACGAGCGTATAAGACGGGGTAAACATCGAGGAAGCATGATAAAATGCACGTATCTCATGAAAAGGACACCACGGGTATCTCTATACGATTTTTTACCCACCGTTATATATATATTGTTTATATCATTATGTTAAAGATGATGTATAATATACAAATCTTTATTTAGTGTTTATCTGTTAATTTAGTGAAACATTATTTTTGCATTATTCTAAAATTTACCGAATCACGTTTACTTTGATAAATCAGCTCCTATTAATCGATCTAGTAGATCGGAAGTATATACATGTAAAAAATAATCTCAATCACTAATTCGGTATGCGTTCTTTAGTAAGCATTTCCAGAATTTAAATTCGTTGAACGTTTGAGTTCTTGACTAATGAACATAAAGCTTAATGTAGCTGTATGTTCTGTTCGGTATGCACATGAAAGAACCTAAGATATTCGGCATGATTGGACCCAACCGAACGGCAAAAAGAGATAGTGTACGCATAGTCTAAAACAAACTGTATGTTGCGGTCAATCAGATTTTACTTGGGATAACACAAAGACCAAAAATTAATGTGTTTTTTTTCCAGTGATGATAGTAAAGTAAAAATATTGCAACATATCTCGCTGCTATTATTATGACTGGATTAGAAACAAAACAAAGTGGGCGACATTTTTATCGTTTAACTTTATTCTGTTGGATTATATTGGCATCGACAATCTCTGATTTAAGAGGGAACAGCTACTTTTTAACGTGCTCAGAAAAAAGAACTAGTACACTAGACCTCTGTTTTTGAAGTTTTATACGAAGTGGTAGTTAACGTTTTGGAAGCGGTGACGGGATCGTTAAACTTGCAATCCCGCATAAGTAGTGATACACTGTTGTCAATGTGCCCAGTATCACTAGGCTTGATCTGAGTTTAGTATAGTAAACCCTTAAAGTGCTGGAACTGACAGCTTTAAGCCTTTGCCACTAGTATAGAGCCAGGCCAGCCTGCACATCCGTGCAGTCTGACCAGGCTCTATACTGTTGGCTAACAAATTTTTAATATTAAAATTGATATTCCTAAAATTAATAATAGACAGTCCCAAAAAGTGAAGTGGGACAAGCCCATTTAAAATATTCAGTATGTTAAGGATTAATCAATTTTAACTTTATATTATTGAAATGTACTTTCTTTCAATAATACAATGATTACTCTTGTGTTTAAATAATTAAAGAAAAAAATGAAAAAGTACATTACCTATTATTGACATTTATTTCTTTAAAGCGATATTAAATCGCATTTATTACTGCGATGAGATGTTCCTATATTTCACAGATTTGAAATTGTTACCTCGATCCATTGGGAAAAGAGTTTAAAACAGTAATAATAAGCGAAGACATTTTGAGAAATCAGGTTTATTTTTAACATTTAAAATTAACTACAGTGGTTTATATTCTGTTACAATCATAAAGTGTCTCTTTTCTTCAGCACTCTTTGCTACGCCACCTCTACATCAGCCTGAAAATATCAACAAATACAATACAGTAGAATCCTTCCTTAAGACCACCCCGGAATTAAGACCACGCCGCTATTAAGACCATTTTTATAAGAACTGAATTGTAATGTTGTTATTTTCTGCTTAAATGCTCTTAGGCATGACACTTCATTTCACTAGGTGTCAAAAACACCTTTTATTATTGGGATATTGTATGAAATAAGGTGAGAAAGTAGATTTTAGAGTGGTTTAATGTTGCTTTAAGCACATTGATTTTGCTATGAATTTATTTCTTATTTGATTGGTGTATTATGTACATCATATAATAATTAATATTGAAATCAGGTCAAATAGAATTTGATATTAAATTGCTTCAGAAATGTTTTCTTCCCATCAGATGTAACATTATAACATACTTGAATATTTGCAGGTTAAGATACATATTGTTTATTTACACAAAATGACTAAAATAGAACATGGTCGTAAAGTGTGTAAGCAATAAGAATACTCACAATTAAGACCACCCCGCAATTAAGATCACTTTGGTCCAGTCCCGATGGTGGTCTTAATTGAGGGTTTTTACTGTACCTATTTTATTTTAAAAGAATTAATAATGTCATCTAGAGCATGTCCAAACAATACATAATATATATTTAAATTGACCTTTTGACGTTAATAAGACGTAGGTGTGACTGAGAAAGACAACACAAAAACTTTATAAAGTCTTGTGGTTTTGTAAACTAACATTGTTATTTTCTAAATATAAACAGTTTATTACATTTATTACTTCTTTAACATAAATATCAGCCTTTTCTTTTTGCCCGTTTTTATAAGATAAGTCAATCAAAGTAACTCGCGTTCTGTACTGACCTACAATCACGGAGCCGCTACCACTTCCACCTGATACAAAACGAATAAAAAGAGTGCATTTATTTATTCTAGAAAAGTAAGAAATTCTTAAGTGTAACTTTAGAGTTGAAACCTTTTTTCAACATGTTCAGTGTCTGAGGAACTTATAAAAAGCCTAACAGCTATATTGCATATCATTTTTGAAAGGGTGCTTTTATTAACATTGCAGACATCTTGTAACCTTAGCAGTGTAGCAATTTTTAACAAGTTTTGTTTTTCATTTTAACGCATTCTAATACAATAATTTTGTTAAAATCGACTGATAAGATTTTAGGTGTGCAAAAAGTTTAACATTCTTTTACTTACATGTGGTCTTTTTACCATAATTTGATGGTCAGATTTTTATACATAAAATGTTACTGGTATTGGGTAATGATAAGGTAGTTGATTATGTTTAGTTTTCATTGGTTCACGATTAAAATAAAAGATAGTTTACTTCTTGGCCGGATGTACAGAGACGGCTTAATCTTATTAGTTTTATTGTATATATATACATACATTACTTTGTAGTATTACTCACTTCATACAATTGACACAAAATTTATGACTTTGATATCGAAATCGTTTATGATAAAAGTGAGATATTCAAAAATCAAGGAAAGTACGGCCAATTACAAAAATAAAACACAGCAAATGTTAATCGAAATAATCTTACCGCCGCATCGTACTCTTAGATGGTAAGGATGATCATATTCGGCATACCACGATCCTTTCTTGAAATGGCATTGTTGTATACTGCTTTCATTACCTGTACATTTTACTAAAGACATCCAGAACGGATCGTGGTGTCGTCCATAGTTACCATCGGTAAGCACTGTACCATGTCCACTACAATGAAGAAAAAATACACACGAGCAAACTATACAATGAATTCAGTCACTGTAAGTATTTTGAAATTTATATCCTTAGTTTATTACTGATATACGTCGACTTGGGCACGAGAGATATTAATGCACTTGAAAAAGCTGCCTTACGCAAAACATCTTTGTAAGTCTTAGTTTGGATGTTTAAGTCATGAGTGAAATGGACTCATTGACTGCATATTTTAATCATTTTTTTGTAACAACCAAATTGTTTTCTTGTTTTCATTTCATCTGTTAGTACTTTACTTATCTGTTCACTTTACAATATGTTGTGAATAAATTTATTCACTTCCTTTTTTGCCTTACTTCCATTTTTACTCCTTCTCACCAAGATGTATCAAGCATCTTTTCTTTGTACCTTGCATCTTCGTAAGGTTGTAAATGGGAGGTATAGACGGTAGCTCCCGTTTATAACTACCGTCCATTAAAATGAACTGGCTTAATCAAACCGACTCTGCAACATTTTCAGTTAAGCAATGTTCAGTGACCTTTTGTTTTTGCATATCATGTTTTCAAAATGCATAATCTTATTTTAAATCGTATAATGTGACTGAATATTTTGTTAACATGTTTAATCTTTAAACAGTATATGTTTATCTAATTTTCGTACCTGAATCCCATCTCTCTACAGACAACCTTGGCAGCATTATCTGTCTCATTATAGGTCATGCCTTGCGTTGCTATGTAACCCCATCTGCCGTTGATAAGGAGTTCAACACGCCCATCAGTTTGGCCTACACCCCCTGTCAGCCGCATTTGAGTCACATTGAATCCTGTTAAAATAATGAACAAACAACTATGTAAGTAAACAATTAAAATGGAAAGATCTATAAATGTTACGTGTCCATTTTTCTATATTAACAAACCAATTTATTATTTTGATAAAAAGATTTACGATTTGAGATTAGGAAAAAATCCAAAACCTGTACAATCATTTACTCAAATACCTTTTTTCTGAACATTATTATTACAGTGCTTTTTGCAAAAATAATAATTTCAGGCCTAGAATTACATAGAAAGGACATTTTTATATCGCCAGACTTAAAAGAGAACATTTTACCGTCCAGACCCACAATCCCTTGTACGAGATTCATTGGCCCTTGAAGTTTGTCGATTTCCGCCATCTTTTTTTACGTAACCAAAAGCTTTTTTGTCTCGATCATTCTTCATTTTATTATTATTCCATCTTATTATAGCATATTTGCAAATTCTTTAATTATAGTCGTATTTAAAAGAAAAAAAGGAGATAATTTCTTTGAAAATTCAAGTAGGCGGAATATGGTTTCGGGAAATCTCACGAAAATGTGAACTTGTGGGATAATTAATCCCTTATACATATTTGAGGTGTATGATGCCATAGCTTCCGCTCCATTTTAATATAGCTCATTGATATTGCGGAAGCCCTAGCCAACAACGTTCGTAAACATTCGGAGTATAATGTGAATTATATCACTAATACTGTTCTTCTCCGAATCGCATCCTTTCGGTCCTTCCGTCAAACTTCGGATAAGAACATCGATGTTCCTAATGGTTCTTCTCCATGCCCTTGTAGATATGTTTCCCAGCGACAATCAAACAAATATAACTTACAGTTTCATAACCTGTAATTCATATTTCACTCTTTTTTACTTGAAAAGTTATGGGACTGAGAATAAACATTGAGAAAGAAAAAAAAATGTCTTTAAAGACAAACAGTTTGTATATACAGATGGTCATTATAAACAACTTCGGAATAATTGTTACATTTACAAACTTACCGAAGCAGTACAGCCATGTTCCTTTCCGGTATGTATGCTGTAACGGTGGCACTTCCCCAAAAGGGCCATGACTGCATTGCATAATGTCTTTCTCGGTGCCATCACAAGCAAGGCGGCCTAACCACGCTTTTCTCCCGTACGTTTGTAACGAGTTGCCCGTAGTGCTGAATCCAACTTTGCTAAAAATGCAGCAAATGAAAGATGCCTAAACTAAGTGACATTTGTCTATCTGTGTTGGGCAAAAAAGCAACAAAAACAAAAAATACAAAAAACGGTCCAGATGTTATTTTCTTCCATATTTTTTCTTAATATTTCATCAGCGTCATATTCTAGAGAGTGACACATACATAGACTGTTTTAGGTAAATAATCAGTATTTTTACGAAAAGTAAAACCGCGAGATTGAATAATCATATATTCATGGGGTTTCAGTTTACGAAAACATAATGCTGTGTTCCTAGTGAACATTTTATATATGTATGGGTTCCTCATCCTATAAAATTGATGGAAGACAGAGAATAAAATCTGGTCCGGGTTTTGTATTGGTTGTCTGCCCTATGTTCCGTAAAAAGTGTACATTCATAGCAGGTACAAATGCTGTTTAAGTCATAAAGAATTTAACCCATTAAATGAATTAAACATTTTGAAAATAACTGAAAATGACAACAACAACAAATATTTTTCGAGTAAAACACGTTAAATTTAGCAAAGAAGTTCCGAAAGTAGCTAAATGGAAAGCACAACCGCCTCGATTTTAAATTTTAAACACACAGTATTTGCTAAAGCGTTTACTTCCCTTGCTCAGTAGAGACGTAACCGTGTGCGAATTGCCACATTTCTTTGTTGACCTTGTTTTTCGTATTTGATGCTTAACGACATACTGTTCGCTACCTATAGACCTGTCACAGTTTAATTATTTCTTAACCAATGTAATGAATCTTAAAAGTTGTTTACTGGGCGCGACTTATGGAGTTTCAGTGTATATTTTACAAGATTCTAAATATAACCAACACAACCTGCGAAAAGGAAATGGTCAACAGTAGTGATATTCCATTTAGTTTGATGACGAAATATAATATACAAATGTTTGCATTTGACACGTTTCAAATCACATCATTCATTTCTTGCCTTTAGTTTAAAACATTTTGTCCTCAGATCAAGACAATGATCATAATTATTACCCGAGATTAAATCTGTCACACAGATAGGAGGACGTTTTGTCGTCAAAAACAAATCCTGGATTTCCAACCATTCCCCAAGATCCGTGGTAAAAAACTTCGACGGGGCCCTCGTCTTTATACTGATTCATTCTTGCCAGTCGAATAGCTAAATTAAAAGAATGTTTTAGAATTGTAATGCTCAATCAAGTCAAGTCGTCAATTCTTTTTCTCTCTTATTTTCATTCATTTCAATCGTATAATACGATAAGTAGAAGTAGAAGATAGAAGATTTTACAACGATGTGTTACTCTCTCCCAATTTTGTATCAGTGTGTATTTCACATCACCGAGCAAATTATATCAATTCAATCACTGAAAATAAGAGTAGAAAATGAGGTATAAAACAAAGTTGTTTTTTGTTGTTGTTTATGTCGTTTCCTTTTCGACTTAAGCCTGCAACATTTTCAATTTTGCCGTGTTTGAGCTTTATTTAGAGCCCCCTGTTTTTCTCTACTTTTAAGGTTAATCATACAAATGTGAAGTTACCTTTGCACGTAACAGATGCCGCAAAAATACATTGAGAGGTCAAATTTTGAGACCGGTCACACTCGGATAGCGAATATTCACAACCAGTACACGACAATTGCTTATTGTATATAGGATAAACACCTGCCTCACTTTTGTCTATACTTATTGCACCACTGAAATATTATAATATACATATTACAACACTGTAATAGTATAATATTCTTATTGCACCACTAAAGTATTATACTACACATATTCTTGCATAAAAACTGTGCAAGAAGGTATACATTAACGTATAAGAAAAACGTGCTTTAACAAATAAATTCTCGTGACACATTTTCGCGAGCACATTTTTTGATATTCATGATTAAAAAAAACCCAGCTTAATGCAATGACGGCCCGGGAGTATTTTTGTTAAATTGATCCAATTATAATGTAAATTTAAAAACAGGGCTAGAACTTTACGTAAAATCAACTCGGCAGCGGAATGGTGAGGAGGAAAGGTATGGGATTTATTTTCTTACTCGTATCCTAAATGATTACACACAACATTTGCAGCATTCATGTCTACACCGTCATAACACAGTGAATACTTGTTACCATCTAACGATGCCTCAATAAGCCCACTATTATTCGTCGGACCACCAGTTATCTGGGCATCTAATGAGAAAAAAGAAATCATTTGTCTGAGTTCTTCTTTCTTTATCTGTATCAGCTTCAATTTAACCTTCTTAAAATGAACTGAAATGCTTCAAAAATAAACCTGCTAGACTAAATAGCTTTGTGCAAAATTATACAAATTAATTATATTTAGAAAGCCAATCCTTGGACTATTCCGTCATTTATTTGTTTCCATGACTGTTTTTAAAATAAAACTTTACCGGGATTTTAGCTAATATAAAAATACTATGTTAATCAGGTGTAAACATTGGTTTGCATATTTACTAGCGTAAGTTGCTAAAATAAAAAGTTATATCATTTACATGTTGGACATTGATATGTTAAAACATATATGTTAATAATGTACTAACCTACACAAAACAACCGTGTACCGTGTCTATAGGCCCAGTCCGTTTTGTTGCTGTAGTAGTCTAGTTTCCATTTGTTAGGAAAATGACATTGATCTAAAACAGTTTCTTGACCGTGACACTCTAAACCGTATGTCCATACCACTCCACCATAGTTGTCAATAGAAGTCCATCCGGAACTGTATCCAAAATCGCTGTGGAAATTGAGTACATTTCATAAGTTGGTGCTTGATGAACTAAATGGCAAATACTGCACCAGATGCGCAGCCTTATGCAAATTTATTTCCTAAACGAGCTCGACACTTAGTAAAAGGTGGTCCAATATACTTCGTTTTTAATAATATTAAACGAATTGAATAAGAGCACAAAAAGAAACATTCTAGCCCTCACTAAACATTTTCACAGGAAATTTCTTGCTCAAAAACGAAGAATTGGTTATAGACGTCTAAGGTTAGTCGATGATAACGCACATATAAAATATTATTAGTTTTGCTTTTCTGTATATCTGATAAATTTTCTGTCATAAAATATTGAAACGAACTTGACCAATTGTGTGACCCAGACATATTTTACAAAGTAAGCAGCGTTACCTTGGTGCTTTAGTTCGAGATTCGGCTTTTATCTCATAGAACGTGACACACTTTATCTGCTATGCGCTAATTTCAAGGCAATATGACACGGAAGTAAATATATCAGGCCTGCCAAATAGCAATAACAGTAATTTATAATAATCAATTAGTATTATTTGTGTTATTAAACAGACTTGTTGCTTTAACGGTCGTATGATTTAAATAATTTCTTTTGAATTCGATTTACTATGAAATAATTTGATCAATTTACTTTCGTTTCGGTAATAAATTTACGTTACTTTCGGTGTTACTTTAGCACAATACTTTTGTTATGTTCTCGACCCTGCATTACGGCATATACACGGTGGTATATTGGTCATGTGTTGAACATTGTGTAGCTGAATCAATTGACATAATGATCATTTCATTATTGAATTACGTAAGACGATAAATCCAACTAAATGTTTTTTGTTCTATTTTAGACATGCACTGAATTCGAGGTGTCAATTTATGTTTGTTATATATGTTCTAATTGCCAAACTGCAGAATAGATTTTATTTATATTTAATGAGACTAAACAAAGAAACATAATATAATTCATATGTTTGCTTTAATGTAAACTACCTTAAACCTAATGTCTTGCACAGCAAAGCAGACGTCTCGTCTGAAAATCTGTAAGCAGGACTGCCAATAAGTCCCCACGTGTTCTCGTGATATACTTCTACAAAACCTTCATTTCCTCGTGCATTAACAGGCCATAATCGTACTTCAAGACCTGTTGCAAATAAAGAGTAATACAAACATACAGTAATTGTGGAATTATGAGTACGGTTGACCAAATGAATTCTAATGATGCGAGACTTAAATATATATTAAGCATTTTGTAGCCTATTTAGTGTAAAAAAAACAGTAAAAAATATATCCGCGAGATTTTCTAAAATATCAAAATTACAATTTAAATCCTGTGAAAGACCCCAAAACCCATTGCTTGCATATTCCAAATTTCAAAACAATTTCTTCAGATATGAAAATCGAAATAAGAAAAAAACTTTGTATTCCGTTTTCCCGCGAACATACAAAAACCTTCTGTATCACCTATTCTCACTTATTTCTTTCAACAAAGTCATTTTATCTGTATGTTAAGATCGTACAATTGGCACAACAAAAATAGTAAATAAACGATTCTTTACATATATCAAAAATGATAAATCATAAAAAATAGAACATACCTGATATGTAGGCAAAATTAACCAAAATGATATATATAATATAACACAGTACCATTTTAACAAATGTAATTTTATATCGACTTTAACTCAAGTGTAATGAGGACAAATATAACTGTCAACTGTGCTCAGTGACCAGCTATTTATTAACATTATCTTATCAAAGAAGACTTAAAAAGTCATTCAATACAAGGTTTCTCATTAGATCTAGATTGACTACTGATAAGAATAGGTGGTAAATATTTTAGCTTAGCATTCAAGGTCAGAAATAACCTACGATGCTTATCAAACCTATTGCTTTCTTGGTCTCTTAACAGACGCTTTTAACAAACGCTTGATGAAATATACCTCTTGACTAATATTTCATGAACTCAGAAAACGGGCATTTTTTTCTCACTCGGCAGGCAAATCTGTAATATTGTAATAATAAAAGAAATTATCTTAAGTAATTTTATTATGATTAACTGTTGTATCTTGTCTTTGAAGAACACTGATTATCAATGTAAATGTCAGTTGTTATGACATTAGATTGGGATTTTCATATTACTAATATGCCAACATTAAAGAAACCCTTGTAAATATATCTGTTGTGTATAATCTTGTCACAAGACGCATTGACATAAATACTGAACGTCGGAATTTTAAAAATGCCGCTCTAGATTTGGATGAAGATATTTGAAGAGTTGCGTATGTGGATCATAAACAACTTGAATGCGTTCATTGTTTGGGTAGGTTCAGGTTTTTAAAGCTTGTACATATTCTGTCAAAAGATGTGCATCACACACCTTTGCTACTTATACAAAATGTGTAAAAGGTCTACAAGAATAAAAAGTAGCAAGTAGTACAGTAGTGAATTACCCATTTCAGCCACCTGACCCGAGTCCCCGTTTATACTTCTCTACATTGACAAAGTTCATAAAACTACTCTCTAAAGTCCAGAAATACATTTCATCAAATAATTGTTTCGTACGCTTGTGGATAAAATGTCAAATTCAAATTACATAATAACAATTACCCGTGAATTTTCTTACCTTGAACCGGTGCAGCTTTAAGTAAAGTTCATATTTTGCAAGGATATCGTTTACAAATGTGAAGAGTCAACTATGTTACATAATATTGCAGTATACTACAGATTTAAACTTTTCGCCATAACGAACATGCGAAAACTGAACATTAAGCATGTACTAATTACTTTTCGCGGTATATTTCAAAGGTGGCAAATAGAAGTTTTCACACGACAAATGTCACGCTAATTTCAAACTTTCGACCCACAAGCTGTCATGCAATGTATCTCGGGTGAGTGGAGTGACCAAAAGCCAAAAAAAAAAACACTTTTCAAATTTGTATAGAGAACTTTTTTTCTCAGCGTTTGTTTTTATCTACAAACCAAAAACTGTGCATATCCATATCGGCACCTTCTTTACGAAATCTACTAAATCTGTACCCTCTTTGCCCGTGCACAGGTCACTCTCTATATCGGTACCCTCTTTACGAAATCTACGTCACTCTCTGCCGAGAGCAAATCGAAAGACAGACACCAATCCATTTATTTTAGACCACAAAACATATCTTCTTTTAAAATTCGAATGACCATTCAATGGATTGTCTCTGTCGGCAGAGAGTGACGTAGATTTCGCAAACAGGGTACCGGTATGGACATTCACTGTGAAGAAATATTTTATCTGTGTGCCACGTACACCTTGCTAATGACTGTTAAGTGGAGCAATTAAAAATATTTGTTTCCATGATTTGCACCATGTGTATTCAGTAACGCAGGAATTTTACAAATAACGCACGAATTGACTTCATGCGAAAAACAACGGTATTAAAATTTAATTATTTATGTAAAGGTTATAGTTCTTATATAAGAATTATGTACAAATTAAGCGTAATGGAGCGTTAACCGGTTTATAGTTCACTCCGCCAATTTTTGTCGATCCGTTTCGTATGCGCCATGCCCAAAACACGATGTTGGCAGTCATTAAAATTTAGGTCGACCATGTAAACGTGTGACTATTGGCTAATACCTGCAAATACACTAACGGACGATTACATTAGACTGAACAGGCTGAAAAGCTTAACATGTATACTTTTCGGGTCACAAGGTGTACATAAGAAACCTCGGCCGGTCATTGCGGACGTATTAAATTTTATTCGAACAGGAGGAGATAATGAATTCTTTCAGGATTTACTCTCAGAGGAAGAAAATAAAATTTCATTGACGCAGTTACTGATGGTGAACACGCAACAGCTCCTGAATTACGAAAAATGTACACTTTCAGTTTTTTTTCAGGCTCATTGGTGCTTTTAATTGTGTAGGGCTAGGGCTTTTTGTTATATGCGACGGCCGCTCTTCGTAAAGACAGACATCTATGTAATATCAGTCGTTAAATATCAGTCGGTCTTGCAGCCAAACTAATCTACGTGTACCTTTATATTATTCTGTGTTTTGTGCAGAAATCATTCTTGCATCAAAGTAAAAACTAGGTGTCTGAGTTCGATGTTTAAATTCATTGTTGCTGTATTTGTTTTTGAAGAAGACTACAACGCTAAAATGAAGCTTAAATCTTATAAACAGACTCAATTAAGCATATTATACAATATTCATATAATATTGAGGTTTCCATTGCTTTAAAGGAATGATTTAGTTATCTAGTATTTGTAGATTTATTTATTTTAGTGCGCCAACATACATTAGTTACATTATACAAAACAAATTGATCAACTAATGATTAAAATGTCAGCTGTCTATGAAATATATTAACTGTTTTAGAATACATTAAATTTTAATAAAATTAAATATATACATTACTTGTGTCGATTATTTTGTTTCATTTTTTTGTACCCAAAACGTTTTGTTGATATTATTTTACCTTATGCTTTCCAGTAAGAAAACCTTCCGTAATTACATACTTAAATAATTATTTATAATAAAAAATGCCATTCAGCCAACAATTACTTTTATGGTGTGCACATATTTCTTTTTCCGAAAGTTACAAAGACAAGGAAGTTTATGTTAGTATATGTATTGTTTAAACTGAAAACGAAGGTATCATATAGGTCATTTAAATACATGTACCTACTGATGCCATTCTTCACAATAGTTTTCACATTCTGTGAAGTCTGTTATATTTGTCTAAAGACATTGAAATAGTCGTACTGAGGTGTGTAAAAATAGTGACAGATAGTCCGCCGGTCTGTACTTCTGTGCTATGATTAAAGGGCAGAAGTCGTTCTAGCTTTCTTTTGCTTTTTTTGTTTTTAAAGGCTACCGCGCTAAAAAGGAGATGAAACATAACGAAACATTGTGTACAGATCTAACTCTATGGTAACTTTTTCTGAAACAATGGGGTTAAAATTTAAAGATGCTAATTCAGAGCCAAATTTTGCTGATTTCGGGGCATATTTTAATGTTTCATACTTTTTGTAAAATGTTTTCTTGTTTTTTGACCGGTGGTCAACTGTCCCTTTTGGACACTTTCAATAAATGTCACCCTTCCTTGTTTGATCTATGTTTTTTTATATATTTTCATATATTTGAGCATAAGTAGAGGGTCATTTGCTATAGATAGTAATGTACTTGATAAAGGACTTGAGACAAGTTCAGCCACCGCAGTAATAGCATTTCCGAGGCTTAATAGGCCCTTTTGAATAAACCATAGCTAAAACAAACGTGTGTAGTGTACCGTTGATAGGTAAACACAGCTTGGTTGTGGTGTTAATAGTTTTCACTCAGGATCACGGCAGTAAACCACATTGAATTTACCGGAGCTCAGTTCAGCAACCGCAGGCTGTCAAGCAGTTCACTAGTACTAGTTGCCTTCATTTTCTCAACGAACTGATACCTTCTTTTCATGCCAGAGCAGAGGTACAGTCAGTGCCAATGATTGTAGAAAGGATTTCATGATCAAACTCAACGAAAGGGACAAAGCCCGGGTCGCCCGATTCACACACGTATTGAGCTCACAGGACGGCTCCATCTTGAGATGGCAATCGTGGACCCGTTTTATGTCTTTAACTGATAGACTCAGTAATATCCTGTCCGTGATATTCGTTCAACAAAATTATTTGAACCGCATTTGAAATATCTCACTTTTTTCCGGAAGGACCAAGTAACCACAAGCAAAGACATTTTATTATATCAGGTTTATTTTTAACGTTAAAAATTAACTACAACGATTAAAATTCTTTTAAAAGCGTAAAGTGTCTCTTTTGTTTAGCACTCTTTGCTATGCCAGCTATACATCAACCTAAAAATATAAATGAATTAATGACTATTTTCTTTTTAAAATAACTATCTGGATCATGTCCTAACATATAAAAGTACATTTTCTATTTGACGCCAAAAAATAAAAGTAATGGTTAGTACCAGTTTCGTACACTAACATTTACATTTTCTAAAAACAAATACATGTATTGATTACATTTTCAACATCTTTAAATGAATATTAGCAAATATCTGTTCAACATTAGAGAAAATAAATAAATAATAGTTAATTAAGTTGTGTACTGACCTATAATCGGGGAACCCAGTCCGCTTCCACTTCCACCTGATGACAAATAATAAAAAAATCGTTTATTCATCATAAAAGCATGAAATCTTAATCTGTCACTTCCTTGAGCATATGTATCTAGCTAGTATTTGTAGTAAAATGTGTTAAAAAAAGAACATGACATCATATCCAAAATGTCTGTTCTTACAATTCTGCAGAAATCTTAAAACTTAAAGGCAAAAAAGCAAACTTTAAACATGTTTTTTTCTTTTATTAAACGCTTTTTATCAAAATAATAAGATTTAGGTGTAAATTAAACCTTTTCTTTTTCATTTTGTTTGTTCATTGTTGGTTCAGTGTTTGATTGTAAGATTTGATTAGATGACGAAATGCTAGCACTTGATTCTGTTAGGTTGATCACAATAAAAATATATTTAATTATGTTTTGACATTAATTAAAGAGTATTTCGGTTGTTTTTGAGACATTGAAATTAATCATTTTGCAATCTTACTTCCTCTCTACAGCTGGTTTTTAACTTTAAGGACTTTGATATCAAACCTTTTACAATGAAAAAGACAGGATTGTCAAAGACTGACAAGTCCAGTTGTAACATGATTGTCCCATACTTTGTACAAAATGGCCCATCATTTTCAGAACCAACTGGACCCAGGGTCCAGCACTTTCAAATAAATTCTCAGCAGATCTCTTGGATTAATTATATAAAATCTTACCACTGCATCGCACTCTAAGATAGAAGGGGACATCATACACAGCATATGTCGCCCCTTTGTTATAGTGGCACTGCAGTATACTGCTTTCATTGCCTGTGCATTTTAATAAAGACATCCAAAACAGATCATGATGTCGCCCATAGTTACCACCGGAAAGCACTGCACCATGGCCACTACAATGAAAGAACTAAACTATGAATTAAATAACTTTGAGTCTTTTTTAAGGATTTAGTTTCTTTGTATATGTACTGATATATCTCGACTCGGGTACATTCAAAATGGCTTTCTAATTTTAGGCATGGTCTGGATAACATGATCTAATGGATGTTTGAATCGTGAGTGAAGAAAATGAGGATAAAGATCAGCATGACAAGGCGGCGTTCATAGAACGCAGCTCCCTACACAATCCAGCCATAGCAACAGGGCAAACAGAAGAATCAGAACTGAAAACAGACACAAGAGCGGGAAAGTAGGGAATGTACGTGTAATAAGTAAATATGAAGTCGACTCGTTAAATGTACAATTTAGTCAATTTGTTATAACAAACCATCGTATTCTTATGTACATTTCATCTTAAACTACTTTAAACTTTACATATTAAAACATTTTGTGCATCAATTATCTTTCATATGCGTTGAGGGTTGGTGGGTAGCCAGTAGCTTACATTCACCTCTACTGTCCGTCATGAACATCAATTGACTCAATCAAACCGTCCCTGTGACATTTTCAGTTTTGCCATGTTTTACTTCTTTCTACGATTATACTCCGCATAATTTTATAGCGTTACTTAATGTGCTCCATGCATCTCAATAAAAACGTTACATCTATAGCTACAATTTTTTTATCTAATTTTCGTACCTGAATCCCATCTCTTTACAGATAACCTTAGCAGCATTATCTGTATCATTATGGGTCATCCCTTGCGTTGCTATGTAACCCCATCTGCCGTTGATAAGGAGCTCGACACCCCCTTCATGTTGGTCTATACCCCCAGTCAGCCGCATCTGAGTCACATTGAATCCTGTCAAAATGAATATATTTACAACCATGGCAAAAAAGTAATTAAAATATAAAATCGTGATAACTGTAATATGTACATCTTATATCATTTTAACCAAACCATTTACCATTTAAGGGAATTTTCAAAATATGTAGCGATCAGTCCAGTCCATGATTAGACGACACGGTCGCATCCCTAAAGAACTCCCAAAACAACATAATTGAAAATGTTGCAGACTCGGTTTGATTGAGCCTGTTCATTGAAGGTACTGGAAAGTGCAAGTTACCGTCCTTGCCCCCTTGTTGTCGCCACCAGTACATTAAGGATCGTACAAAAGATATATTGTCATTTGCTTAAAAGTTCCTTTTATTCTAGACTTTGTATTTTATAGGAAAACGTTTAAATTCAAAATGTTTAAATCCTAGAATAATACACAATATTCTATTTCTAATACTTCTCTAAAAAGCAGAAATAAGTATTTTAGATGGACATCAAAGTACTGATTGAGGTGGCGAGTCTTTCTAAAGTGTGCCCGTTATGCAATGATAGCAACGTTTTGTTAACAATCGAAGAATGTTTGGTAGAAAGTGATGAAAATTGTACATACAATGGATTATATACGTGCTCATCCATAACGTTTTGGGGATATGTTTCCCGGCGATTTTACAATATTTATACATGTAATATATTGATGTAGATTAAGAAAACTGTTACGAATACTTTATTCTCTTTTACTAAAAAAAAATGATGCCGAGTTGCCATAAAATGGAAGAATGTCAATTTAGACAACCTGTTTATATACAGATGATCGTTTTATACAGGTTCGGCAATATTTATATCTATAATTTGTGTCATTTACAAACCCACCAAAGCAGTACAACCACGTTCCTCGCCTGTATGTATGTAGTAACGGTGGCACTGCTGAGAAACTAGAATGCTTACATTGCATTACGTCTTTCTCGTCACCTTCACAAGAAATGAGACCTAGCCACGCCTTCCTCGCATACGTTTGCAACGAGTTCCCCGTAGTACTGAATCCAGCTTTGCTAAAAATGCAACCAAAGTATACACAAATCAGGTATCTGCATTTATTGTCATAAAATTTTGAAAATAACTGCAAATGACAACAACAAATGGTAACCCATAAAATAAAGCAGGAATTTCCGGTTGAAGGTGAATTGAACCAAGTGCTTTTTTGAAATTGTCTTTTCAGTTCATCAGTTTTAATGGAATATGATTATATTATAGTCATAATTAAACTCCTCGAAGCGGCGTCCTACAAAAGTCAGTCAACACAGCAAAGTGTGACGTAACCGGAGGGAAGAACGGAAAACTACTAGTTGGTCAGTCAAATAATGTTAACTTTTGCGAAAAGAACGCGGCCTTTAACAGTTTAAAATTGACAGGATGTGACGACATACATAACATACTACAAAAGAATTATAACAGTGAACTGTTAAGTCATAATTCGTTTAAATTATTGAAGAAATAAAATAATAACAATAATTTATTTTCTCAGAATCGATGCAAAATTGCTGCATTTCACACTTTTTGACAATGACATCATATATTTCTAGCTTTTGCTGTATAACATTTTGTCCTCAGATCTGCACAATGATAATACTAATTACCCGAGATTAAATCTGTCACATAGAAAGGAGGATGTTTTGTCGTCAAAAGTGAATCCTGGATCTCCAACCATTCCCCAAGATCCGTCGTGAAATACTTCGACGGGGCCTTCGTCTTTATACCGATTCATTTTTGCCATTCGAATAGCTAAATTAAAAGAAAATGTTATTAAACTGATCAGTCGAATCAAGTCGGCAGTTGCTTGTCGGCAGTTGGTTTTCTTCCTCTTTTATTTTCATAGTTTTCAATGGTATATTTAGGGTAGAAACACTTGCAGTGATACAAAGTGATGTGTGGCGCCAGAAATGTATGTGGCCTGTACTTAATGAAGGTCAAGCACCTAACACAGTTTTTGCTGATCATGGACGTGTCACCAGTCATGAACTAAAAGAGTTAAGTTTGAAGCACAAAGTGGTGATTACAGCGGTCAATGACCACCTTACTAAACCACTGATATCAGCGATAATTTATCATCACCAAGCAAGTTATATAATTAAATCACTTAGGTTTAATTGTAGAAAATTGGGTGTCAAACACTATTTTCTTTTGATGTTTCTGTCGTTGGTGGTTTGTTTTTGATTTACAGATAGTAAAGTCAGATTACCTTTGCAAGTGACAGAAGCTGCAAACAGACACTTAGAGGTCAAATTTTGAGACCGGTCACACTCGGACAACGAATATTCACAGCCAGTACACGACAATTGTTTACTGTATATAGGATTAACACCTGCCTCACTTTTGTCTATACTTATTGCACCACTGAAATATTATGAAATACATAATACACAACTGAAAAAGTAATTTACACTTATGGCATCACTTAAATAGTATAATACACTAATTGCATCATTGAAATAGTATAATATACTTATTGCATCCCTGAAATAGTAACATTTGTTTATTACATCATTGAAATAGTATAAAATACTTATTGCATCACTAAAATAGTATAATATACTTATTGCATCACTAAAATAGTATAATATACTTATTGCATCACTAAAATAGTATAATATACTTATTGCATCACTAAAATAGTATAATATACTTATTGCATCATTGGATTAGTATAATATACTTATTGCATCACTAAAATAGTATAATATACTTATTGTATCACTTAAGTAGTATAATATACTTATTGCATCATTGGATTAGTATAATATACTTATTGCATCACTGAAATAGTATAATATACCTATTTATATATGTGCATGTACTTTGTACAGCCAAGCATGCCGACTGCTTTGATGTACCGAGTATTGTTCGGGTATTTTTTCAAATAAAGGAATCTTTATCGATACCAAACGGAGCGCTGCGTTTCGGGAATCATCCCGAGTGGGGGAAAATGATGAAGGTGAGAGGGTTTAAGTTCTTACTCGTATCCTAAGTGGTTACACACAACATTTGCAGCATTCATGTCTAAGCTGTCATAACACAGGGAGTACGTGTTACCATCTAACGATGCTTCTATAAGCCCACTGTTTTGTGTTGGACCACCAGTTATCTGGGCATCTGATTAAAATGTAACATATTTTAATGTTTTATTTTCTTTCTATAACATTAGGTTTATATTTAACTTCATAAATGAACTGAAATGCTACAAAACAAAAATGAACCTTCTAGACAACAATTGATTTGTCCAATATAAACAAATTGAATATAATTGATAAGAAACTAAATCCTTGGACTATTCTACGATTTGTTTGTTCTCTAACTGTGTTCTTCAAATATGCCTTACGTAAGATCTTACGATAAAAAATTCAAATAATTAATATGTAAGTCAAATGTACACAATAGTTTGAAAATTTGATAATGCAAGTAATTTTAATACAAGGTTATCTTTTGTCGACAAACTTTAGTGACGACAAACTTTGTTGTTGGACATTGATATGATGAGATATATATATATGTAATTATGTACTAACCTACGCAAAACAACCTTGTACCGTGTCTATAGGCCCAGTCAGTTTTGTTAGTGTAGTAGTCTTGTTTCCATTTGTAAGGAAAATGGCATTGATCTATCACAGACTCGTGACCATCACACACTAGATTGTTTGTCCATACAACCCCATCATAGTTGTCTATGGGAGTCCATCCGGAGCTATATCCAAAGTCGCTGTAAAATTGCATGCATTTCATATACTTTTTCTGGCTTAGGATCATATCAAAAGTAATAGCACATTAGTCATATGTTAAGTAATAGAAAGAGCACCGAAACACGAGGCTATCTGATTTGTACGAGGGGGTGTAGCCCCCGAGTATTAATCATATTGCCGAGTGTTTTGATGTTCTTTCTCTTTTGTATCATAGTCAAACATAAAAACATGGTCCCTGTTGTCACAATATGAAACCCCGGCAACCAATGAAAGAACATCTGAATATGATATTTCTGTCGCTTTCCCTTTCTCTGCCGTCTCAATATTTTAACCTCAGCAAAAATGAGCAAATCAATGGACATGCTCTGGAGTATGGGTAACTTATACCTGCACTCCAGTTAACGGACTGTGCATGTATATGTATACGATTTAACTGTGACACATTTTCAACAGAAGGTTCCCAAACTATGATACAAACTATATGTTAAGCTTGCATAACTGAATCAGGTACACCTCTTGTAACTGAGGTGTTGCCTTTTAGATGCGACTAAATGGGTTCGAATTACTGGAGTATATGCATGTCTTAGCTTCAGCAGATGAGGTGGTTTTGACCCATAGTGTTGCTTTAAGTTTGTAACACCCGAGGCTAGCCACAATCATCCTTCCTGTTTCAGCGCCATGTGACCTATATTATGTTGGTTCTCCATAAAACCTAAAAAATACTGAATCAGGTGCCTCAACTATTTATTTTACCTTCTGTAATTACTGATAAGGCCTTTTCTGTTTAAATTCAATCTCGCACATACTATATATTTCTTCCTGCGACCAAACTAAAGCACATATCAAATATTTCGTCCAGACATAACGAAAAAATAAAATACTGTCCACATCTGCGGTAAAATATACTAGGGATGATCAAGTATTACCCGGAATTTGTATATAATTCTGATAAATTTAATCATTTATTGATTAATTTATACCTTCGAACAGTTTGATGTTTCTTAGGGCGCCAAAACGCTACAGTGGTGCACCTCAAAAATGCGACTGAGCGGTAAAGCAAAACGCTTTAAAGAAAATTGGATTTCATCAAAGATTTTCCGGAGCTTGGTGTAAAAATCGAAAAACCTGATACTTAATTTCAAGTCATTTAAACTTACGATACTTCAATGTAACAGGTTTTTTTTTTGCCTTGTTCTCTTTCTTCTTTTTTTCGAAAACGGCGTCATTAAAGCGTTTTAAAAATATGGACACGTGTTATAAGACATCAATCTAATATTGCGTACAGCGGCGAATACTTTGGAAGATTTTGGTATGTTTTTTATCACCGTTTATGACGTTGCGAAAACGTTCAGTCTGTGCCGTATGCACATTGCTATTTTGCTGGCGACAATATTGTGTTAATAAAAGATATTGAATTATAGCTTAATTCCAGGTAAGTATTTATCATTCTCGTAAAATACCTTAACCCCAAAGTCTTGCAAAGTAACGCAGACGTGACGTCTGTAAATCTGTAAGAAGGGCTGCCAATAAGTCCCCACGTGTTATCGTGATATACTTCGACAAAACCTTCATTTCCTCGTGCATTTACTGGCCATAACCGTATTTCAATGCCTGTTTAAAAAGACAACATTTTAAATAGCATAAAACTTATAAAAAATGCAATTATAAGTACAGTCGATACAATTTAATTTTAGAATGAATCTTTTATCTAAGCATGGTAGTAAATTGTGACAAAAATAAAATATTTTTCGAAGCCTTGCAAATTAAACGAACGAATAAAGTCCTGTGATTCCCCCACTCCAACAAAAATATTACAATTTTACAATATTACAAAAATTTAATTAAAAACGAAAAATAGAAAACCGATGTTTCCCGTTTTAGCTCGAAGGAAATCAAATTTGTCTCAAAACATCTTTTGTCTATAACTTATAACGACAATGCTCACTGGGACGTTCTATTTTAACAAGTGAAACTGTTAGTGTTTTTCAGCATATAACAAGGCTTCAAAGGTTCTTTTAGCCGCAGAATATACGTTTCTTTATAAGATATGATCAAAAATATAGAAAAATAGACATACCTGATAAGTAGCCGAAGTTAATCAAACTTATACCTAGAATGAAATACAGTCTCATCTTAACAAGTAAAGTGTTAAGTGTATACTAACTGTAACTCAAATTAAATGAAGATTATATGTATATATATTATACGAGTATAATACAAATTTCAGATGTGCTCAGTAACGTAGCTATTTATTAACATTAGGTTATCAAAGTCTTAAAATGTCATTAAATATTTAAAGAGACCTAGATGAACTCCGATAACATTAGCATATCATGGCGATATCCATATACTTAGTTCAAGCTTAGAACAATAACTTATGGTCTTGACCAACCCTTTTGATGTCTTTAATTTTTCACAGACACCTTAATTAAACTTTGTGAACATAGAAAACAAAAACAAAAAGATTGGAAATTTCGGCAATCTGTAATTATAAAAAGAAATTAACTTATTAAATATTTTAATATGTTTTACTGATTAAGACGCATTACCATCAAATTCCAAGTCAATCGTTTATGACAATAGCATATTCAGATTAAAAATTGGGCGGGGAATTAAGATCCATCATGGTAAATGTACGTTCTTCACAATTATGTGTATATTCTTATCACAGGTCATATTGGTAAATTAACGGAACGTTGAAGCTTTATTAAATGCTGTCCCAGATCAAGGACAACCTAATGCGCATTGTGTTTACATTTTCAAGGTTAATAAAACCAGAAGTACATTTTATCAAATAATTGTTTCGTGCACTAGTGAAAAAAAAGCCAAATTATATATAATATTTGCCGGTGATTCAACAGTATTGAAGTAGGAATATTGGAGCCACTCGACAAGAAAAAAATAGATATTAACAAAGAACACCATTAACATGCACATACAACAACAATGTCGTCCCAGACGATCCTCAATGATCGAAATTATAACATCTTTGATACAGGTGATGTTGATGAGCCTTTTTCTGGCTTCTTCTAAAAAATTGTAGTCCTGAGTCCCTCTTACTTCTTATCATGTTTTACGTTCAAGGAATGTAAGTCAAGAAGTATATTTCTATAAGCTTACTTTTACTACGCTTGTGAAAATATATATATGATCATTTTTTGTGAAAGCACCGTTCACAAATGAAAACAAAACGGTATTCTAAATTAAGTAAACATTATATAAAAAGTTGCAGTATAAAGATTATGAAATTCATGTATTGCCATAGGCAGCGGTTTTAAGAATTGTGTATTTTTAGCAAATAACTTTTTTTTCTTTCAGCAGTTACATTGTGTGTTTTATATGTATTGTTTTATTTTAACATGTTGTAATTCCTCAAATGATGTCATAGTGAAATAAAAAATTCTATCCGATTTTTAATTAATGATATAATTGATAGTTTGTTGTTTAACCCACCACAAAACGGATACGTATCTTTAGCCGCAGTAATGAGTTATTTATCTATTTGAATACATGTAATTTATGACAATTACGACCTATGTTTATAAAAATAATGTTAATGAATAGTGTTGTTTTTGAGCGCATTTGAAAATTTAATTTCATCTTTTTACTTTTATACTTTACATTAATTGAAATGAGAGTGTGCTATACATATAAATCTTTAAAATAAACAATAAAAGATAAGAGAAATATTAGAGATCTTACTACGAGGGTTATCTAAATATTTCTATTTCCTTATGAGCACCCGTTAATCTATGCAAAAAACCCTGCTGACCCTGAATTGCGTGACAAATGAAAATAAAACTGTTTCTTTAAATAACGTCCAAATTGATTTGTAAAATAATAATGTTACTTCAGTTTCAAATACATGCCTGTTACAAGTAGCACGGGCATTAAAAAGTAAGCTATATCAAATTATATTTCTATTACTGAAACAGATTTAAAGAAGGTATTTCATGAGTTGTGTGATACATTAAAGATCCTGTATGTTTTGTGATCTTCTCACTTCCCCTCGGAGCGTGCACGTCGCTGAGAAGGCACAGGGCACCGGCAGATGATTGAATGATTGTGTACGTTTAAGACGGCAAGTTCGCATGTTTTCTTCTACTCGGGGTACGTTTAAGGCCGCACGACCTAGATAGACTGCATGAAGTTAGCTGCCGGTGTCCTGACAAATGCCGAGGGGAGTGGCCCTACAAAGTAGGCTGAGACGACGAGGACGGTGTGCTAGGGTGCGTGAGCCCCTAGTACAGATAGACGGCTTGTAAGGCAGGCCTTTTGCTGGCGCCAACAGCCCTTTTCAGGGCTAACCTTTCCTATTGTCACAGGTTACTGTACATTAAGGTTCTCAGTGACCGCCGTACAGTGACCTACTTTTGGCTCAAAATTCATATCTTTGGCTAATACTCCGAGGTAAATTATCACCACTTTGTGCCTCAAAATTAACACTTTAAGGGCATGACTTGTGACATGTCCGGGGTCCGTAATCGACAGCGAAAGCTGCATTTTGTGCCCGAAAGGGCGGATGGACCCTCATTAAGCATTAACTACATACATACGGTATACACACAGTAACAATATATCATGATGATGAAGTTAAAGCTTAATAAATGTCTGCTACGGTATAAGCACGGGTTAGTACGAATAAGTACGGTCTGATACGGAGAAGAACGAATTGATGAGGAGAAGATCGAATTGCCACGGATCGATACGGACCTATTATATCCGTCCACAACCTCTTGCATGCTCATTTTCAAAATGCCTCACAAGAAAAGAACACCTAGAAAACGAAATAATAATCGTCGCCCTAATTCCAGAGTGTCGTAACTCCAATTTTGAAAAAAATGAGTGTTTGGTATCAAAATGTTCGTAATTTTTTTCTCTATCTAATGGTAAGAAAAACATCACTCTGGTTCTTGCCTGTAACAATATATTGAATGGGTCAGAGTGCTGTAAGTCCAAAAATTGTGATAAAAATACAGTCCATAATATCGTAACTTCTGAACCAATAGTTTGTTAAGATTCTAGTCACGTGATGCTGTTTCGACAAAATGGCAGATTTTTCAAGGTATCAGGAATGACATTTTACGTTTTATATATCTCGATAACATGTAAGTGTTTTGCTTTAGATGTTATCTAATTATCTATAGATTAATATTTTATTGAACTGTTTCAAACCTTAAAAAGAAATAATAACTACTCTTAACCCTTGAGCTAAATTCAAAGCACCATGCTGTGTTATGAAATTCGGATAGCATGGAAATCGGATAAATTGATACAAACTTTCAATATTCACAAGTATCAGCTGTTAATAACTTGATATGTGATTGATTATATGATTGATTGATCAATGTTACCATTAAATACGGACAATCAGGTTTTGCATAAGATTGTTTATACTTTTAACTTACAAACACAACTCATCAAATAGAAACATACTACTGCCATTGTTACATTTTGTACAATGTGTTTCTTTAACTATATCAGACAAATTACCGTACTGGTGCTAAGTGATTCGAATAAAATTTACACATATAACTTTACCACTCATAACTGATGTTAAATTAGGTTAATCATGTTTATTTCATAATTCATAATTTCATAATTTTCATAATTTCAAAATTCTGCACTTTCATTTAACGATCACAAAAATATCAAAGGTTTTGCTGTCCACGGCATTATGCAGTCCAGAGTGGTTAACAATACCAACTGTCATATAGAAAGAAAGACAAAACACTTTTAAAATGGCAGAAGTGTTCAGTCCTACATCACTCGTTTGTGTTCTTAAAACAGTACGTCCAAACGTATAAGCCTATATGGTGGGTTAAAGTTGATAATATCCCTATAACAAAAGTTTAAAAGCTGAGACCGAGTTGTCTCAGATGCACCATTTAGCGTTGAATAAGAGACGTCATTTGTACAACAAATACTTATTAAACAGAATGCCTACCCTGTTGACATACTCAGCTATTTTGCATAAATCAACAGGGTGTCAGTCTATACCTTTTTGTCAACATAATCATTTTCAATCGTATGCTAAAATTTCTTATGTAATTGGAACATGCAAAGCAAAATTAATCTAAGTTTCTACGTTAAAAATAATTCTTGTACATCTACTTCCAACTCGTAAGGTAATACTACCTGTAATTAATTATCAAGTGATTTGAACCTTTGAACTGAAAATTATCCATTACCAAAACTATTTTTAAAAAGAAAAAAAAATATGCTTAGTTAAAAAATTGTCATTCGATTGAAACGAAGAAAAAATGATTTTGTGAAAAAATGTTACAAAGTCTTAAGACCATATAAAACATTAGGGATTTTTAAATTGTCATATTTGTTTCATCAAACGTTTGTTGAAGTAAAATAGAATTAATATTTGACTGAAACTCTTAGATATTGAGCATTGCTTTTATACGAATGAGTTGTTGATGTAAACTGTTCAGTTAAAAAAATTAAAAGCAAACGTATACTTAATTGTTATTGTATGTAAAGAAGTTGTATGCCACTTGATATATTAAAATACATGTAGTAATTGAAGTACAGTAGTTCATTGAAACACCATATCCAAATCTGTAGCATCTTTGAAAATTTGTGAGCTTTGAGTTGTGTTTCATATTTTTCTCTTTTTTTAAACAAAACATTAAGTAATGCTGTTCTTAGAAAAGTAAAACAAATAGGTTTATTCTTTTTCATGTTTCAAAGAAAGGAACTCATTGTTGATGTTGTTTTTCAAAGTTGAAGCAGTTACATCTTTCAAACATTTTTGTATGTTTTGTAAGTCAAATTGTGTTCAACATGCTGTTTGTATGCAAGTAACAGGTATTCAAAATTGAATTTGGAATGAATTAATGATATAATAAACGAAACCAAAATTAAATCTGAATTCCAAATATTTTATAGTGTACAGTGTTAATGTGAAAATAGCACATCATATGATAAAAGTTTTGCTTTTTAATGTGGTAAATATCAATACAATGACGATGTTTCTAAATTTTGATTTCGTTTTGTTTAACTCAATGTGATACATTTACAAAATCAGTAATACTTTATTTGTTTTTGTTCATTTGCAAGGCTTACTATTTTATGTAAATGGTCATAAGATAATGAAGCCCGAGTTCAATTTCAACCTTAAAATGCCTGTTCGTGTCTATTCACACCGCATTGTCTGGATTTCTGTTATTGACTTTTAAGACTAAATTTACTGTTTTGACTCTGATCACATTACATGCTCTGTGGTGCCTAAATAAATGTGGATCCAGACTATTCGTTAAAGCATTAAATTTCTAGTTACGTCTAAATTTAATATAATATCAGTATAAAACAGTAAAATAGTCATTATTTCACACTGTTGTAACTCCTAAATGTAATGATATTTTAGGGTCACATTGCTGTAACTTATTACAGCATTCTGGTTCTTGTATTTTTGTCAATAAAATATATTTTTCAGTGATTTTTCATTTCTTTTATTTTGATTTTTTAAAAAACTATCTACAGGAACTTCTTCGTAATTAAAAGTGTAAAAGTTAAAATAATTCTGCACACTATGATGTCTTTTATATTAAAATTGGTTGAGTAAGTGTGAAGATATAGCCTGTTAAATCTTTGAAGTCGATTTTCTCAAAATGGTAAAAATACGACTTACATCATTATGGAATTAGGGCGACCGAATTGCAGAGTTCATAGATTTTGGCGGAGAGGATTCGGCCTCATCGCATCCGATCCCCGAGACATGTCAGGTCCGATTAAAGTGAATTTCTTGAAGGACGCAAAATCCTCAACAAGTTCGGCCATGAGAGCCTCATACTAAACATTAAGGGGTCTTCGTAAAAGCCCATCTCCTATCCACCATCTCGTCTGTCTTCTCTTGCCTGAATAGATATGGACTTAATCATTAATGTAAAATGTTGATCTTTTAATTCTAAATTTTACTGTCCATTTTACAATTACATTAATTATCGTGAATGTTTATGTTTTAAAAATGTGTAAAAAGCTTGCAATTAATCTTATTATCACTCAAGGGCCAGCGTCCGAGGCTTATGAGACACCTCGTTTAATGTACATATTTGCTCCAATTTCACGATCCAATGTTTGTATAATATGTAACATTAAACGTTATTCTATTACTTATGAATTGTAGTACGATACTGATATATTTTTACCTCTATGCATGTCATCAAGCAGCTCGACCACTGACTCCGCATTCTGAGCCATTTCAATATAAAGGTGCAGTCAGTAAATGGTTCCCGCAAATATGTCTGTTTTTAACAAGAAGGTAGTATTTATACCCTTGAAAAAGTACATGATACTTAATTTATCCGTTCTAAACAGTAGTGGTCCGTACCATTCCGTACCGTTTTGTGTTACAACGTAATAAACCGTATAAGACCGTGCTAATCCTTGCCTCTCCGTAGTACAACGTATTACGACCGTAGCTGTCCGTGACAATGCCGTATTAATCCGTATTAAACCCGTAGCTTATACGTATGGTAATCGTACAAATACGTAGTTCTCCGTACCAAACCGTGAAAATCCTTGACAAGTTGGTGGACTACGAATCAGAACGGACTAGTACGGTTTTTGTACGGACCAGTAAGTATAAGTACGGTTTAATACGGACTATCAGGGAATCGCTACGGGTGATTTTTCCGTAGAAAATTTTTGTGCATGTTCAAAAATTGTCAAGTACGATTGATTACGGTTATACTACTGACCAGAACGGGTAGCTACGGACGATGCCGGAATTAATCCGTGGCTCTTTCGTGGACGTATTCCGTGAATATGTGACCGGGGTATTATTAATTTGTTGTTATAAACCACAACGCGGATGTTGAAAACTTATATAATGAGGTGTGTACCTGTTTAAAAACAGTTGCTATATAATAGTTAAACCTACAATAGTAAGATATCGTTAATGAATATTGGATATATAGAGCGCATTTCGAAATTAAAATTCGTCTATTCACCTTAATTCTTAACGATTATTGAGATGAGACTGTGTTATTGTCTAGGTATTATTTTGATAAACTTTGGCTACTTATTAGGTAGGTTCTTTCACTTTTATGTTTGTTAATTTAAATATGGAAACGCATCTTTTTTGTGCCCCATGTGCCTATGTCTGGGCTTAACCAGGTGGATAGTTTTCCTTGAGGATGAACTGTACCCTTGTGAAAACTACTTTATTGTACTAAGATCAACCTTACGTTTTTCAAAAACATTTTTTTTTAAGTTTTACAAAAGATATATGAAAGAATAAAATGAAAAAAAGAGGTTTTAACATAACTGTATAGCTGAATTGGTTTTCCTACGTAACAAATCGCGCTACTTAATTTCTTCCGGTTTTGGTTTATTTTTATTTGTTCTTTTTTTCTTTTATTTCTTCATATTTTAAGAAATTCTGAAAAATAGCAGCGCTGTTAACACAAGACTTTAGTCAAATGATTTTTAATTTTCTGTTTCATTCCAAATTCGACTACGGTGCCGATGAAGTTTCCTGTACGATTATATTGTTGACTTAGCTCATACTAAGTGAGAAATATTTTTAAACAGGTCTTGAAGTACGATTATGGCCGGTTAATGCACGAGGAAATGAAGGTTTTGTGGAAGTATATCACGATGACACGTGGGGACTTATTGGCAGTCCTGAATACAGATTTTCAGACGAGACGTCTGCATTGTTGTGCAAGACATTAGGAATAAGGTATCTCTGATTTATAGTAACGAATCTGAATATTACATTGATATTTTGATTAAGTCTCGTTCTCACATTTGCTGATCGAATTGAAATATATAAGTACCAAAATGTATTTGGCGAGCCTCTGGCGATCAATAAATAGTATTGAAACTATATGAATATAATATCACATATCCAAATAAAGAACATAAACCTAACAATCAAAATTGTTTTTCATTGCCATGGTTTTGGGAAACACTTAAAAACGCGTGTCTATACCATGTGCATATATATAACGCATATGACGTCACGTAAAAATATGTGCACGCCCTTGCCATATCGTTTATACGGAGTGGCCAAAACCACACAGGCATGTGATAACTTTGTGAAATTTTACTGGTATCAATCTCAATGTGTATATATTGAAAAATAGGTTATGCTGTTTTTGACAAGACAGATAAAATACATATCTTAAATAGATAAAGCAGACTGTGGCATTGTTATGTATGGTTAAACATATGACTTGTATGAAATCAACTTTTGTCTATAATTATATAAACATGAATGTGAGCAAAAGGCTATTGAACTGTATACAATATTAACAGCGACTTTGGATACAGTTCCGGATGGACTTCCATAGACAACTATGGTGGAGTAGCATGGACATACGGTCTAGAGTGTTATGGTAACGAAACAGTTTTAGACCAATGCCATTTTCCATACAAATGGAAACTAGATAGCTACACAAACAAAACATACTGGGGCTATAGACACGGTACACGGTTGTTTTGTGTAGGTAAGTACGTTATCATATGTTTAATGTATCGTTGTCAGGGGCGTACCTCGGCTTATTATAAGTGTACGCCGAGTGCCTTTTTTTGGCCGAAGGATCGCCAGAGACTTATATATCAAATAAAGCTGTGAGCTATAACTAAGGATAAAGGGGATATTCAAGCTAATTGTACTACTATTGTCTTTATCTGTATGTATGAAAATAACATCAAGTACATATATTGAATGTAAGAGAAATAGCACGAAGTATAACGTGTACACTGTTTTAAATAGTTCAAAGTTATTTGCTTTAAGAAAAACAAAACATAGCCAGGTATCTCTCTTGTAAAAAAGATGGGGTTTATTTCTTTTTGAAACAAGTTTAGTTTTTTCTTTGTTTTTTTTCTTTTGTTTCACCATAACTTAACGTGAGATATAATCAAGGAAAATATGTTTTAAAAATGATCTGTATGACTTTAATACAAACACAACAGCTTAAATGTTTAGTGTAACGAGATTTTATCGTATTCGCACCTAAAATGTAGTATCGCACGATCATTTAGCTTCCTTAAAAAATCTTTTAATGCGTATTATGTCAATGTTGTAGACAATAAATATTTTCTTCAACATTTTTGTTCTCAACTCTAGTCTTTCAATTTCCATTCGAAATATTTAAGTTATTTCATTACGAAGTGTATATATATTACTAACTTAAAAATAATTTACTGATTTATAGTTACAATGTAAAATATAAAAAGACATTCCATATAACTAACTCACTCCCTTCCATTGTGCTGCAAACGCCAAGTTGCAAACAAGATCTTTATTTTGCATATAGATCTAGATGTAAAAAATGAAATAAATGTTTACTTTTCACTGATTCGATTCTTCTGAAAACAATGATTGTAATATATTGGGCAATTTCTTATCCTTTTTGGATTTTGACGAGGTTTATTATTAGCATTATAACGCTTAACTCAAGCTGAAAAAAGAGAAAATTCCACATATCATATTTTTACTCCCTTTCTTCATAATTAAAGTTTTGATTGTGCATAAAAAGGTAACGCATATTCTGTAGTACCTGTAGTATCAATTAGCAGCTACGAATATGTTGATTGATCTTCGCCCAAATTAATGATTTCATTTTTGATTTTTTTTTTCGAAATTTTTTTCTTTTTATACGCCCGAGCGTGTTGGCGTATCGGTAGGTACGTCACTGGTTGTCTTGCAGTTTATCTTCAAGGATCTGTATAATTTAATTACAAGATTAATAGATTATTTAATTTACAATTATAAAATGATGAGTCTTTATGAATATTCTATTGCAATTAGATTGGTAAAAATAGATCGCAGTAACGTGTATTTCTGAAAAAGTGCGAAAACAATCATTGCTTGTAAACTTGTTACAAGTGGTTTCCAGTGACCATACAGGAAAACGAATATTAACACTTATATATTTTTTTATTTTTCACGATGCATTACAAATATTGAATTTCGTTAAAACGGTTAAATAATGTTATACACTCTTGCCATTTATGTGTGTTACTGTTTGACGGACTGTTTGAATCGGATTTGCATATCATAATTGTCATTGTTATGGTGTAGCATTCTTTATAACAGTCCAGCCGGTGTATTTTGAAAACGTTTCAGTTTATTTAAGTAATTGAATTCAAATTTCATACATAAAAAGAATCGCGAAAAAGTATATTTAAATATGATTTTGTATCCCATTTAGATGCCCAGATAACTGGTGGTCCGACACAAAACAGTGGGCTTATAGAGGCATCGTTAGATGGTAACACGTACTCTCTGTGTTATGACGGCGTAGACATGAATGCTGCAAATGTTGTGTGTAACCAATTAGGATACGAGTAAGAAAATAAATCACATGCCTTCTCTCCCTCATCATTTCCCAACAAGGGGTGATTTTTACCTTAGGGATATAACCTGATTATTGAGGTAATAAATATATTGTATCAAAGTTTGGGGACATTTCTGTTGAAAATGTGTCAGAGTTAAATCGTAGACATATTCATGCACAGTGCGTTAACTGTAGTGCAGGTATTAGCTACCCGCACTCCAGAGCATGCCCATTGATTGGCTCATTTTTGCTGGGGTTTACATATTGTGACAGCAGAGAAAGGGAAAGCGACAGAAATATCATATTCAGATGTTCGTTTATTCGTTCCTTTCTGTCGGGGTTTCATTTTGTGACAACAGGGAACGTGTTTTTTATGTTTGACTATGATACAAAAGAGAAAAGAACATCAAAACACTCGGCAATTCTGATTAATTACTCGGGGGCTACCCCCCCTCGTACAAATCAGATAGCCTCGTGTTTCGATGATCTTTCTATTACTTATACTATACGTAAATTATACTATTTTCAAGGGGGTTAATAAACATATACTATTTTCAGTTGGATATATAGACATATTATAATATTATTCAGTGGGGAATATAAATATATTTGATACTATTTCAGTGGGGTAATAAACATATTATACTATTTTCAGTGGGGTAATAAGCAAATTATACTATTTCATTGGGATAATTAATATATTACTAGGATACTATTTCAGTTGTTTAATGAGCATATTATACTTTTTCAGAGGGGTAATTTATATTTTATACTTTTTCAGTGGGTCAATAAGCATAGCACATTTCAGTGGGATAATAAACATATAATACTATTTCAGTGGAGCAATAAGTATAAAAAGAAAAGAACCTGGTGTGTATCCTTTATACAGGAAAAAATTATCGTGCACTGGTTGTGAATATTCGTTGTCCGAGTGTGACCGCTCTCAAAGTTTGACCTCTAAATGTATTTTTGCTGCAACTGTCACGTGCAAAGGTGAATCAATTTTTTAACGAATGTTATATTATTATTTTGCTTACCTTTGGGTAAAAAAAACCTTCAGAAATTTATTGAACTTTAGGAAATTCTAACAGACTTTATCTAATGTTAAAGATTCTGTATGTTGTAATTAAGGTTGATATGTTACCACACTGAAGTGAAATTTTATATATGTATATAATAATGCTTCTAAAATAATTTTAAAGCATTCTAATTGAAAGGAAATAAATTTCTTATTCCCTCTCTTTATTAACATGAAATGTAAATTCGGTAATATCTTTACAAATAATGCTTTTTGGAACTTGCAATATTGATAAATCTTCATTTGAGCATTATATTTATGATATAAAACCATAAAAAATTGAGTTACAGGATCTTTAATATTAGAATGCACCAACTATGATTTTGAAGCTGCATTCCCTATAACAGGTCAAGTTGATTGCCGCCCTTTATAGAAAATTGCAACTTTTTAAATGCCATTACATATTTGTTCCAAGACTTGCACTGTAGTAGTATAAAAGATGCAAGGTTTGTTTGTTTGTTTATTCGTTTGTTTGAGCATAATTATTCTAATATATAATTTTTTAATTTAGCTGTTCGATTGGCAAGGATGAATCGGTATACAGACGAGGGTCCTGTTGAAGTTTTCCACAACGGGTCTTGGGGTATGATCGGGGATCCAGGATTTAGATTTAATGACGAAACAGCATCTTATCTATGTAACAGATTTAATCTGGGGTAATATAATTATTGTCAAGATTCAAAGAAAAAATGTTGAAATAATAAATTTTTTTGTGATATACATTTATTTAAAAAATGTATGCCATGTCGTTATTGCTATACAAACAGTTTTGTTTCATTTTAGTAACGTTGGATTCAGTACAACAGGTAACTTATTGCAGACCTATGGCAGAAAGGCGTGGCTTAGTTCTTTGTCTTGTTTAGGGAACGAAAAAGAAGTTATGGAATGTAGCCATTCTCGTTTCTCGACTGTGCCATCGTTACAGCATACGTACAAAAGGGGGACATGGTTGTACTGTTTTGGTGAGTATATAAATGCAAGAATAAGAAGTACAATCAAACAAGTGTTTTGGGTGTTGCTTTCATTTAATTACGCCCTTCCTTGTTGATCTTGTTTTTTTTTTCTCATATTTTACCGACCAAAAGTCAAAATGAACCAACTTTTTAAAAAGACATATCGATGGACAGTCCTTAAAGATCATGAGGCTTTTTTTATAGGAAATGATGAAAGAGTAATTTTAAAGAAAAGATAATTATCACTTTTCTTTACAGTTTTTTTACACAATTTTTACTTCATAAAAAAGCTATTTGGTATAGTTTTGTCATCTTAATGCGCGCCTTATTTCCTCATTTCAACTTTTTTCAAAATATTTTTATTTAGATGCTTTATGCAAGACTTTAAAAATGATCCTTGCAATTCTAAAATTTAAATCAGAATAATTGCAACTGATTGACTTCCTTTGTGTATCTCCTTTTGTTTTTCTAATTCGGAGTTAAATAAGGAATAAAGGAACGGGTTCCTTTTTCCTTATTCAACTTGAAATTGATTCAAAATATTTTAATGCAGATACGTTATTTAATGATCTTGATGATTGATTATTGCAATTCTAATTCAGGTTTATCAGAAATAATTGCAAATGCTGTACTTTTTATCTTTGCGGATCTTCTTCAATTCCTTTTTCGAAATTAAATAAGTAATCAGGAACTGATTCCTTAGTCCTTGTTCGACTTGAACATGTCTTCAAAATTTCGGCTGGATTTTTTGCAATGATTTTAAAGATTTATTTTTGCCCATTCTAATGCAGATTTATAAGTAAAACGTTAGTGCAGTTGCTGTCTCTTCTGTTCCTTTTTCAGGGTTTCAGTGTGGTTCTAGTTTGCTGATCAACCATAAATAGTTTTAATATAAATAATTATTCTCCTGTTCCTTATTTAGATATGAAGAAGGAATCAGGATCTGGTTGCCTATTCCTTATCTGAAAAAGGAATTATTCGAAGAAGGAAAAAAAACTGGTTCCTTATTCCTTTTTCAAATCTAATAAGGAAATTCGAAAAATATTTGAAAAAGAAATAAAGAAAACAGAATAAGGAACTTACTTTATTTACTTGCCAAAACATGGCCTCGTTGCTTTAAATGTTTGGGGTTTTTTCAAATCACATGGGTTTTTTTTGTCAGCATACATTCTATGGCAGTTTTTGGCCAATCAAGTACTTGAAAACCTCAAATCCATACTTCATGATATTCATGATTTTTAAACATTTTTTTACAAGCTATATTTGAATATATTTTCATTACTTCTTCTTTTCACAGCAGGGAATGATGTTTCTATTTTACACATTTGCTTTGTTATAACCTATTTTTGAATAGGGTTCGATGTGACTCAGATGCGACTCACAGGGGGCGTAAACCAAAATGAGGGGCGTGTCGAACTCCTTATCAACGGTAGATGGGGTTACATAGCAACACATGGCATAGCCAATATGGAGACAGATAATGCTGCCAAGGTTATCTGTAGAGAGATGGGGTACAGGTAAAACAATTTCTTATAAATCAGATAAACACGAAAAAAACAAAAAAAACAACGAAAAGAAGAATTAGTTAATAAATGAAACATTTAAAGTGTAGATTTTTAGGTATTCTGAACATTAAATGAAAGTACAAAATGTACTAACGGTTGATTATTATAGAAACCTAATAAGAATGTTCATGTCAAAAAGACCACTTCCCTCATGATTTTAATGTTCAGAGAAATGGGAAAAACTCGAGGAATTAAAGTTGATTGCACTTTTTTAGAAATAAGAAAAACATGTTTGGAACTGCAAGGTCTTTCTTTGTTTGGTGTTCTTTTGTGAGTCTGTTTTTCCTTTTATTGTAAGCGTCGAGGCAGTGAAACCAGGGAAACGGAATCCCTAATGAACACTCATGCAGGCTCGGTTTGTTTGACCTTGTTTATGGTATATGTGAAAGCTACCGTCCATGTCGGCCATCTAGATCCAGCTTAAGCGAAACTATTCTGTTAAATCTGTTATCCAAATTTTGTAATTAAACATTCATATGATTTAGTGATAAATATAGCAAAGCCTGTTATGTTTTTCAAGATGCGTTCAAACATTTCACAGGGCGGGAAATACTTATCAAACAATGTTTGCATATATTTCTTATATTTTAGTTTTTGGATGCGTTTCATAGAAAGTCCAATGTGTATCATAAGCCTTGGGACATAATACCAACTTAAGATCATTTTAAATTCAGTATGTTAATGTGCATCAACATTGCTACAAAGACATTAAAGATGTCATAACATATGGATCTTAAGTTATGACATATTCTTTGAAACACAAAATGGTCACAGTTTTGGTCTTTAGACTGATTTCAGACAAAGACTATGTAAAGCAACCCTAGAAGATTAAATCTACACATCAGGAGGGTTGGAGGTTTGCCCCTTTTAAATTATGATCATATGGAACTGTAATTATCTGTTTAATATAAATACTTTCCAAACAGTTACTTTATGATATGATCTTATCGTTGTAGTGGACAGGGTTCGGTGCTTTCCGATGGAAACCATGGTCGGAAACATTGACCTTTTTTCTGGTTTTGTCTTTATCTAAAAATTGCAACGGCAACGAAAGAAGTTTAGCAAGCAGTGGCTGGTTTTTTATAAAGGATCGGGGCTGCCTAATGACGTACGAAACCCCCCTACCCACTTAAGTACGATCGCGTGGTAAATTATTTTTCAATTAAAACCCTTTATCGACTTTATTTGTTTACCCAATGGGACTTGTCGATTTGTCCTATAGGTAATTTTTAATTTTTAAAAAAAAACGGTTTTTTGAATAAAAAATATAATAGTCCAGCAACAAACAAGAAAAGACTGGAGAACAAAGATTTACAATGAAAAAGACGTTCACTGAATGCTACTCCCGACAAAAGCCAGAAACACAGGACCACCAGAAAGGAACCCAGTGGGTCACCGGACATAAATAGGAGAAGTTGGGCCAGACTCTACATATGTCCAGCATTCATAACTCTGTAGGAGCACATTTGTCTCGGAGCACATTTGTCTTACGTAAGACCGATGCGGTCGCATTTGTCCAACATGAGATAAATGGGACCCCAATTGTCTACCCCAAAACACTCATTTGTGTGACAAAGGGTCATTAACGCACATTTGTTCATGTTTTTTTAAGGGACAAGAAAGCACATTTTTCTCGTGTCATTTTTTATTAATAATTTGTCACATATTTTCCCACGTCAAAAATGATTTCGCCGTATTACCCGATGTCAAATTTAATCATCAATAGGTTTGCTAATGCTTTTTATGAAACTTACGCGAGACAAGAAAATCCTTTGAGGCAATATACCGCTAAATAGAATTCCCTAATATATAAAACTGACATTTTTCAAAGAGCTACAAAACATAGCTAGACCCATTTTACAGAACAAATACTTATTTCATTTTATACAGCTATGATTAGGGTTAGAGTGAGAAAAGTAGGGGTCATGTATCTTCTAAGCAAAATTTCTAGCGTCACACTTGTTACTATAAAATTACTTAAAATTGCACTGCTGTGACGTGGAAGAACCAACAATACTAAAATTAAAATTCACTTTATCAAATACATCGTTTGCTCGCATTTTTGCTACTAAAATGTCAAAAGCATATCCATGGTGAAATTTAAACAGAAAACAGCTTAAATTTAGACGTCTATGGCCATGCAGAGTTAAAAGGTAGTGTTGAATAGCCTGTCCACCATTACGCGACAAGGCCAGATGCCGCCCACGTTGGTTCCTTTACAAAAGTCAGGTCTTTTAGAAGCACAGGCACGAAGTAATGCACGATATATTTTACCGAGAGACACGAATGCAAATTTCCGGCAAAACATGAAGCGAGGCACGATATTCTACCATGAAATCTCTCGGGACGGGATACTTTGACATTGCGAGATCTCGTGTTATAATATCGTGCCTCCCTTCGTGTCTCGTCGGAATGTCGCTTTTTGCCCGATTCTGTGAGACCCGATATTCCATAATAATGGCATTATCCGGATCCTTTTTGGAACTCATGCACGTTGTAAGTGCTTTTTCAATGGCGGATCTGAAAGCAGCAATTCTCGGAAAATGGCGATATTATATGTATATATATTTCTATATATTTCTGGTGAAGACAAAATACGTGCGGGATGGTCTTCTCATTTTCACTTAGATCATGTTGGGGCCTCCGTGGCAGAGTAATTTAAAACAAAACACTTGCCCCATAAAGCTGTAGGTTGACACTCACTCCGGGCGTCGAACTATTCATGCGAGGAAGTCTGTCCAGGGTCCAAATGCGGAATACGTATTCGCGTGCGTACGTAATAATTATCGCGTGCGCACGTAATAAATAAATAAATCATATGTCCCTTTCATGCCACCGTGGATAATACCTTGTTGTTGCTTAGAATATTTCTTAAATCATTTATAATATTTTTAGCATCGGAAAGAAACGTGTCGCAATTAATAATGATAAGCATGGACTCACCACATATCTGTTTGGAAGTGACCTAAAATACAGAAAACATAGAACATGGCTTAGAGACGGTATACGGACGGACATAATTATTACCTGAAGAATATGAGACAAATGTGCTTCGAGTGTCTTTTCTATTGTGTGTCGAACACATCTGTCTAATTTTCAATTTGTCGCAAATATGAATTTTTACCAGCACATCGGTCCCACCTCGTGAGACAAATGTGTTCCGAGACAAATGTGCTCCTACATAGCTCTATAACGATGGCACTTTGCGAAGCAACGTAGCTTTTATCAAATGGTTGAGACATTGTATAGAGTGTGGTCCTTATGTAATTCTTATGTAATCTTGTTGTGATTAATGCTTCCGAGTGATCACTTTGTTTCCAGATTCTTATACTTCACAACAGCAGGTGTCAAGTGCCGTCTGGCAGTTGTAAAAAGCTGCCCCGTATTTCACTTCAGTGTTGCTATATTTTTCTGGTCCTTCGGGATCATTGATGCCAACACTATTTAGTATTGAGAATTTTAGTACCGCGAATTGAGTACCGCTCAAGCGAATTGAGTACCGCTCAAGCTGGTGCTAGGGGGCTTGAGGGATGTTGCACTTAATCATTATTCCTCATGTACAGACTCAATCAAACCGAGTCTGCAATTCTTATGGGATCACCTTATTTCCAGATTCTTATACTTCACAACAGCAGGTGTCGAGTGCCGTCTGGCAGCTGTAAAAATTTGCCCCGTACTTCATTTCAGTGTTGTTATATTTTTCTGGTCCTTCGGGATCATTGATGCAAACACTATTAAGTGTTGAGTATTGAGTACCGCTTAAGCCTGTGCTAGGGGGCGTGAGGGATGTTGCACTTAATCATTATTCCTCATGTACAGACTCAATCAAACCGAGTCTGCAATTCTTATGTTATTTTGTTGTGATTTATGCTTCCGAGGGATCACTTTGTTTCCATATTCCTATATAAAAAGTTTAACATTGTCGCATGGAGTGTGGTATTATATAAAAACGTAAAAAGTTGTCGTATGATGTATGTTTTTAGAAGAATTGACTTGAAACTCATACATTATTTTCTAGCTTTGCCTTGAATTTAGTGACCAAATTATTAAAATGATTTGATGGTTTGTTGTTTCAATTGATTATGTTTTATTTGTGTTGTTTCCTTTATTTTCTGTCATCAGGTAGAAAAGGTATCGGATACGAGCCCAATATTTCCGGTTAGTATAGAAGTAGGTGACTTTTGTTATTTTTATTGACCAGAAAATTGCTGATTGTTTTCAATTTCATATTATTTCTCAATAACTTTTAAATAACTACAATATCTACATTTTTACATTCCGGGCGCCCTGTTTAGAGCTAATCTTATTAATATTTACCCGTCACTGACATGATAGGTGTCGTGGAGCACTTGCCTATCAGCCTTGCATACTGATTTATATGTTTTTTTCTTCTTCTTCTTTTGTATTTTGTCTCTTTTCTTTGACAATATTTACTTGATTATATGATTATTATAATTGGATTACGTTTCTTCTATTAGAATAAATGTATTTATAATCCTACAATTTACAACAGGCTTTATTTTCATAGTCAGGTTGTTGTTTCTTCAAAGCATCTTCACACATAGTGTTGTTATGCTTGATTTAGAATTTTCCCGTTCGCGTTTCTTTTCACTTCTTTGAAAGAATGTATGTACTTAAAAAAATATTTCTTTTGAAGTCCGAAATACACTTGTAATAAAGTATACTATTTTTATGTAGGTACCGAAATAAATTCTTGCGGAAACGAATCTCGGTATTTACAAAAGAATAAATCTGATATTGATTCCGGGTTGGAATTTCTTGGAATTCGCTTGATACCAAAAGCCCAGTTTTCGAGAGTTTTATTTTCAATCTGAAAGAACAGTTTATAAAAGATTAACTTTTACAGAGATAAATTACTTTCTCCCATATTAGTATCATTTATTTCCGTACAAAATATGTTACAATTGCGTTCGAATTCTGTATATCATAATGCACAACAATATCTACTTTAAAGTCTAGCAACTGACAATATTTATGACCGACAATAACAAAATACTAGTATCTTCAATTAAATGGACCAAAACACAAAACCTAAATATTGTAAAAGGTAAGCTGTTGAAAAAGATTAATATAATGTTTAAAATATCTTAGCAAACGTACACAAATGCATTGGTTTTCTTTTCTGTATGATTTATATTGTGCATGCAGTTATTGCCACTGTAATATTTCATGTTTTAGTTTATACTGTTTGAAGCAATCTCAGATCTAGATAAATTTTATGTTTTCTTAAATATGGGAAGTTACATTACATTCTTTCATATTTTCAGGCTGACGTATAGGAGGGTTAAAGATCAAAAACACCGACACATGACATTTACATCTGAAACTTATTTACCGTTGAAATAGTTCTTCGTTCAAAAGGAAATAAAATAATAGTATCTAAGGTTTTTCTTATTCATTGGACAAATATTACAAATCAGGTTTGAATATTTGGCAGCAAATGAACAAAAAACAACTTATTTCATAATCGAGCTTGTATAAATATTTTCAAACGTTTATTCTTTAAATCAAAATGTTTCCAATAATTCTTCCCATATTGATAGGCAGTTCTAAAAAATAAAAACTTTCACATTCAGCAGTTTAAGATTATTCTTATCAGTGTCAGAATTGTCAGTTGATCAATCTAATTTTTTTCTTGAAGCACTCACATCACCTTTTCTATATTAAGAAGGATATCTTGTAAAAACGAGATCCCTCGGAAGCATTAATAACAGCAGAATTACATGAAAATTGCAGACTTGGTTTGATAGAGTCTGTACATGGGGGATAATGAAAAAAGAGCAACATCCCTCACGCCCCCTGAACCGGCTTGAACGGTACTCAATTCTCAACACTTAAAAGTGCTAGACTCAATGACCCTGAAGGACCAGAAAATATAACAACACTGAAGTAAAGTACGGGGCAACTTTTTATGGCTGGACACCTGTTGTTCTGGTATATAAATATCTGGTAAAAAATGTCGAGTATAGAAATTAAATGTGTACTTTGGCGAAACTGCCCCTAGGTTATTATTTGCAAACAAAGTGGAGGGGAATAAATCCCCCATATTTACTGCATATAAAACGTTTTCGAAACGTTCATGTTTTGCAAAATTGCAATATTTCTGTTATAAACATGGAATGAAAAGAAGATAAAAAATGTTAAAAATTTAAAAATTTTTCAAAAAAATTTATTTTATGATTTTTTTCCCAGCGAACTTAAAAAAAATGGGGAAAAAGGATACCCGTTTTTGGTTTTTCATTTCTATTGTTTTTATATAAAAACCAAAATTTAAGCATGGGAAAAGTTTTTGTAGACCGGGGGAAATTATTTAAAAAAGTGTAAAAGGTTCAAAAAGAATACATTGTTTGCCATTGGGGAAACCCTAGTGGTTTGTTCTAAAATTTTTTCCGTTTTTTTCAACTGACAAAGAGTCCCGTTTCTTTTTTTATATTTTCAAGGGTTTTTAAAAAATACTTAATTTAAGGGGCCAGAAAACATTAAACATCAAATGAATTGTTGTGGGGCTAGTGAGAGAAAAAAGTCAAATTAAAATTCATAATTTTCCGGTAATTCACAGTATTGAAATGGAAATTGGAGCCCCTCGAACAAGAAAAAAAAAAGATATTACCAAAGAAAAAACCCGGGCATGCCCATACAACAACCCAAAGTCGTCCCCCACGGGTCTTCAAGGATCGGAAAATTTTAACCCCTCTTTTATAAAAATGATGTTGAAAGGTCTTTTTATGGCTTTTTTCTTTAAAAAAAAATTTTCCCGTCCTGAAGGGCGCCTTACCCTTTTGATCATGGTATACGTTTAAGGGGGGCAATATGTCGGGAATTTTTTATTTCTATAATTTTTTTTTTTTACTAAAAAGCGTTAAAAAATATGAAAACAAGTGATATGATATTAATAACCGGTCATTCTTTACGTTCAGTAAAGGTAGATTATATTTTGTGAATGCATCGTGTACAAATAAAAACAAAGATATTCTAAATATGTAAACATCATATTAAAGATTGCAGTACAAGTTTTATGAAACTCATGTATTTCCAAAGGCAGCGATTTTAGGAATTATGTTATTTTTTATAGCAAATAACTTTTTAGCTCACCTGAGCTTGCTCAGGGTGAGCTATTAGGATCGGTGAATGTCCGTCGACCGTCGTACGTCCACAATTGCTTGTGAACACTCTAGCGGTCACATTTTTGAACCAATCATCATCAAACTTTGTCAGGATGCTTTTTTTAGTCAATTGCTTGGATGAGTTCGAACATGGGTCATCTCCGATGAAAATCTAGGTCACAGGAGCTATAAATAGAAAAACCTTGTGAACACTCTAGCGGTCACATTTTTGAACCAATCATCATCAATCTTGGTCAGAATGCTTGTCTAGTCAATTGCTTGGATGAGTTCGAACATGGGTCATCTCTGATGAAAAACTAGGTCACAGGAGCTAAAAATAGAAAAACCTTGTGAACACTCTAGTGGTCACATTTTTGACCCAATCATCATCAAACTTGGTCAGGATGCTTCTCTAGTTGATAGCTCGGATGAGTTCGAACATGGGTCATCTCGGATGAAAAAGTAGGTCACCGGAGCTAAAAATAGAAAAACCTTGTTAACACTCTAGCGGTCACATTTTTGCATCAATCATCATCAAACTTGGTCAAGATGCTTGTCTAGGTGATAGCTCGGATGAGTTCGAACATGGGTCATCTCGGATGAAAAAAAGGTCACCGGAGCAAAAAATAGAAAAACCTTGTTAACACTCTAGCGGTCACATTTTTGCATCAATCTCCATCAAACTTGATCAAGATGCTTGTCTTGGTGATAGCTCGGATGAGTTCGAACATGGGTCATCTCGGATGAAAAACTAGGTCATAGGAGCTAAAAATAGAAAAACCTTGTTAACACTCTAGTGGTCACAATTTTGACTCAATTGTCATCAAACTTGGTCAGGAAACTTGTCTAGGTCATTGCTGGGAATAAATTGAACATGGGTCATCTCGGGTGAAAAAGTAGGTCACCAGAGCTAAAAATAGAAAAATCTTGTTAACACTCTAGTGGCTTCTGTTGTGATCCAAATATTCTGTTAATTGGTCTGAAAGTTTGTTTTGATGATTTCTAAGTCAAGTTCGAACATGGGTCATCTTGGATGAAAAACTAGGTCACACCGCCCAAATATGGAAAAACCTTGTTAACATTCTAGTGGTCACATTTTCGACTCAATTATCATCAAACTTGGTCAGGATGCTTGTCTAGGTAATTGCTTGGGTGAGTTCGAAATTGCATGTGGAACTAGGTCACCGGAGCTAAAAATAGAATAATCTTGTTAACACTCTAGTTGCTACTGTTTTGATCCAAGTATCCTGGAAATTGGTCTGAAAGTTTGTTTTGATGATTTCTAGGTCAAGTTTGAATATGTGTCACCTGGGTAAAAAACTAGGTCGCACTGCTCAAATATGGATAATCCTTGTTAACACTGTAGTGGTCACATTTTTGACTCACCTGTCATGAGACTTGGTCAGAATGCTTGTCTAGGTAATTGTTTGGATGAGTTTGATAAGTCAGGTGAGCGATCTAGGGCCATCATGGCCCTCTTGTTTTTCTTTCAGCAGTTACATTGTGTGTTTTATATGTATTGTTTTATTTTAACATGTTGTAATTCATCAAATGATGTCATAGTGAAATAAAAAATTCTATCCGATTTTTAATTAATGATATAATTGACAGTTTGTTGTTTAACCCACCACAAAACGGATACGTATCTTTAGCCGCATTAATGAGTTATCTATTTTGAATAATTGTAATTTATGACAATTACGACTATGTTAATAAAATAATGTTAATAAATAGTGGTGTTTTTGAGTGCATTTGAAAATTTAATTTCATCTTTTTACTTTTATACTTTACATTAATTAAAAAGAGAGTGCTATACATATAAATCTTTAAAATAAACAAATAAAAGATAAGAGAAACATTAGAGATCTTACTACGAGGGTTATCCAAATATTTCTATTTCCTTATGAGCATTCGTTAATCTATGCAAAAGAATCCCACTGACCCTGAATAACATGGCAAATGAAAATAAAACTGTATTTTTTAATAACGTCCAAATTGATTTGTAAAATGATAATGTTACTTCAGTTTCAAATACATGCTTATCACAAAGTGCATGGGCAGAAAAACCTGAAAATCAAAGAAAGCTATATCATATTATCTTTCTAGATAAAGAAGATATTTCATGAGTTATGTGATATATTAATATGTCCATCGGATGTTACTTCAAAACACACTTTTAAAGTGGAAATTATATGTTTCAAAACTGCCGGGACCTCCTTTATTTTTGTAATGTAATGAAAATAAATAACCGGTAGCAACTTTAAGTAAAGTTCATAAATTTATCAGTGTATCGTGCAGAATTTGAGAGAGTCTTAATATGTTACAAAATGCTACAAAATAAAGTTATTATGATAAATCATTTCTTGTCAAAGGAAAAGGTTTTGATAAATGAGAAATTATTTGATAGAAAATTCAAAATTAGCTCTCTTTCAAAACATATTTGCTACTGTATTGTTTTATTTGTTTATTTTTTGTATATGTAAGGCCTGAAGAAAAAGCAATAACAATTAAATGATGTCATAGAACGATAAAAATTATGATCCGTTCTTAAGTAAATAATTTGTTGTTTTAAACCACAACGCGGATATTTAAAACTTATATAATGAGTTGTATACCTGTTTAAAAACAGTTGATTTATAACAGTTAAACCTACAATAATAAGATATCGTTAATGAATATTGGATATACTGAGCGCATATCGAAATTAAAATTCGTCTATTCACCTTTATTCTTAACGATTATTGAAATGAGACTGTGTTATTGTCTAGGTATTATTTTGATAAACTTTGGCTACTTATCAGGTAGGTTCTTTCACTTTAATGTTTGTTTATTTAAATATTGAAACGCATATTTTTTGTGCCCCATGTGCCTATGTCTGGGCTTAACAAGGTGGATAGTTTTCCTGAGATGAACTGTACCCTTGTGTAAGCTACTTTATTGTACTAAGATCAACCTTATGTTTTTCAAAAAAAAAAACAGTTTTACAAAAGATATATGAAAGAATAAAATGGAAAAAAAGAGGTTTTAACATAACTAAATAGCTGAATTGGTTTCCCTACGTCACAAATCGCGCTACTAAATTTCATCCGGTTTTGGTTTATTTTATTTTATTTTTTTTTTTTGTTTTTTGTTTTTTTTTATTTATATTTTAAGACATTTTAAAACTTCTGAAATATAGCAGCGCTGTTAACACAAGACTTTAGTCAAATGAGCCGCGTCACGACAAAACCAACATAATGGGTTTGCATGCGCGCAGTCTCATCAGGATCCATGCTGTTCGCTTACCAACTCTATTACAAGTAGAGAAACTGATAGCGAACAGCATGGATCCTGATCAGACTGCGCGGATGCGCAGGCTGGTCTGGATCCATGCTGGTCGCAAACCAATTATGTTGGTTTTGCCATGACGCGGCTCATATTACTGACTAAGCTCATACTAAGTGAGAAATATTTTTTTAAACAGGTCTTGAAGTACGATTATGGCCGGTTAATGCACGAGGAAATGAAGGTTTTGTAGAAGTATATCACGAGAACACGTGGGGACTTATAGGCAGTCCTGCTTACAGATTTACAGATGAGACGGCTGCATTGTTGTGCAAGACATTAGGGTTAAGGTATATTTGATTTATAGTAACGAATGTGAATTTTACATATATATTTTGATTAAGTCTCGTTCTCACATTTGCTGATCAGATTGAAATATATAAGTACTACATGTACAATGTATTTGGGGAGCCTCTGGCGATCAATAAATAAAATTGAAACTGAATATAATATCACATATCCAAATAAAGAACATAAACCTAACAATCAAAATTGTTTTCATTGCCATGGTTTTGGGAAACACTTAAAAACGCGTGTCTATACCATGTGCATATATATAACGCATATGACGTCACGCAAAAATATGTGTACCGTTTATACGGAGTGGCCAAAACCACACAGGCATGTAATAACTTTGTGAAATTTTACTGGTATCAATCTCAATGAGTATAAATTAAAAAAGAGGCATGACTTGTGATAAATTTATTACATCTTACTTTTATCAACCTCAATTAGTATAAATTGAAAATTACGTTTATGCTGTTTTTTACAAGACAGATAAAATACATATCTTAAAAAGATAAAGCAGACTGTGGCATTGTTATGTATGGTTAAACATATGACTTGTATGAAATCAACTTTTTTCTAAAATTATATTAACATGAATGTGAGCAAAAAGGCTAATGAACTGTATACAATATTAACAGCGACTTTGGATACAGTTCCGGATGGACTTCCATAGACAACTATGGTGGGGTAGGATGGACATACGGTCTAGAGTGTTATGGTAATGAAACAGTTTTAGACCAATGCCATTTTCCAAACAAATGGAACATAGATAGCTACACAAACAACACAGATTGGGGCTATAGACACGGAACACGGTTGTTTTGTGTTGGTAAGGACGGTATCATATGTTTTAATGTATCGTTGAACTTGTCTTGCAGTTTATCTTCAAGGCTCTGAATAAATTAATTACAAGATTAATAGATGCGCAGGCTGGTCTGGATCCATGCTGGTCGCAAACGCATTACGTTGGTTTTGTCGTGACACGGCTCAAATGGTTTCCAGTGACCATACAGGAAAACGAATAATAACACTTGTTTTATTTTTTATTTTTCACGATGCATTACAAATATTGAATTTCGTTAAAAGAGTTTGGTGAAGTTATACACTCTTGCCATTAATGTGTGTCATTGTTTGGCGGCTTGCACAAAAATCGAATTGGCAAATCATTATGGTCATTGGAGCATTCTATATAACAGTCCTGCCGGTGTATTTTTGAAAACGTTTCAGTTTATTTAAGTAATTGAATTCAAATTTCATACATAAAAAGAATCGCGAAAAATTATATTTAAATATGATTTTGTCTGCCATTTAGATGCCCGAATAACAGGTGGTCCAACGCCAAACAGTGGGCTTATAGAGGCATCGCTAGACGGTAACAAGTATTCCCTGTGTTATGACGGCGTAGACATGAATGCTGCAAATGTTGTCTGCAACCACCTAGGATACGAGTAAGAAAATAAATTCCATGCCTTCTCTCCCTTATCATTTCCCAACAAGGGATGATTTTTACCTTAGGGGTATATCCTGATCATTGAGGTAATAAATATATTGTATCAAAGTTTGGGGACCTTTCTGTTGAAAACGTGTCAGAGCTAAATCGTATACATAAACATGCACAGTGCGTTAACTGGAGTACAGGTATTAGTTACCCGCACTCCACAGCATGCCCATTGATTGGCTCATTTTTGCTGGGGTTTACATATTGTGACAGCAGAGAAAGGGAAAGCGACAGAAATATCATATTCAAATGTTCGTTTATTGGTTCCTTTTTGCTGGGGTTTCATATTGTGACAACAGGGAATGTGTTTTTATGTTTGACTATTCTACAAAAGAGAAAGAAATTCAAAACACTCGGCAATCTGATTAATACTCGGGGGCTACGCCCCCTCGTACAAATCAGATAGCCTCGTGTTTCGATGCTCTTTCTATTACTTATACTATTTCAGTTGGGTAATACGCAAATTATACTATTTCAAGGGGGTTAATAAACATATACTATTTCAGTTGGATAATAGACATATTATACTATTTCAGTGGGAATATAAATATATCATACTATTTCAATGGGGTAATAAACATATTATACTATTTCAGTGGGGTAATAAGCAAATTATACTATTTCATTGGGATAATAAATATATTACTAGGATACTATTTCAGTTGTTTAATAAGCATATTATACTTTTTCAGAGGGGTCATTTATATTTTATACTATTTCAGTGGGGCAATAAGCATATCACATTTCAGTGGGATAATAAACATATAATACTATTTCAGTGGAGCAATAAGTATAAATAGAAAAGAACCTGGAGCGTATCCTTTATACAGGAAAAAATTATCGTGCACTGGCTGTGAATATTCGTTGTCCGAGTGTGACCGCTCTCAAAGTTTATTCTCTCAATGTATTTTTGCGGCAACTGTCACGTGCAAAGGTAAATCATATTTTTAATAAATGTTATGTTTTGCTTATCTTTGGGTTAAAAAAACTTTCAGAAATTTATTGAATTTTAGGAAATTCTAACAGAATTTATCTAATGTTAAAGATCCAGTATGTTGTAATTAAGGTTGTAATGTTACCACACTGAAGTGAAATTTTATATATGTATATAATAATGCTTCTAAAATAATTGAAAGAAAATAAATTTCTAATTACCTCTCTTTATTAACATGAAATGTAAATTCGGTATTATCTTTACAAATAATGCTTTTTGGAACGTGCAATATTGATAAATCTACATTTGAGCATTATATTTATGATATAAAACCATAAAAAGATTGAGTTTCAGGATCTTTAATATTAGAATGCACAAAATACGTTTTAGTAGTTTATTGCGGCCCTTTATTAAAAATTGCTAGTTTTAAATGTCATTACATGTATGTATACAAATTGTGTTACCATAATGTGTGTAGAGTTGAAAACCTAACATATTTGTAATCTGACTTGCACTGTAGTAGTATAAAAGAGGCAAGGTTCGTTCGTTCGTTCGTTCGTTCGTTCGTTCGTTCGTTGTTTGAGCATAATTATTCTAATATATACTTTTTTAATTTAGCTGTTCGATTGGCAAGGATGAATCAATATACAGACGAGGGTCCTGTTGAAGTTTTCCACAACGGGTCTTGGGGTATGGTCGGGAATCCAGGATTTCGATTTAATGACAAAACAGCATCTTATCTTTGTAACAGATTTAATCTTGGGTAATATAATTATTGTCAAGATTTAAAGAAAAAAAAATTGAAATAATATTTTTTTTGTGATATACATTTTTTTTTGAAAATGTATGTCATGTCGATATTGCTATATAGACAATCTTGTTTCATTTTAGTAACGTTGGATTCGGTACTACAGGTAACTTATTGCAGACCTATGGCAGAAAGGCGTGGCTTAGTTCTTTGCATTGTTTAGGGAACGAAACAAACGTAATGGAATGTAGGCATTCTCGTTTCTCGACAGTGCCATCGATACAGCATACGTACAAAAGGGGGACATGGTTGTACTGTTTTGGTGAGTATATAAATGCAAGAATAAGAAGTACAATCAAACAAGTGTTTTGGGGGTTGCTTTCATTGAACGCCGCCCTTCCTTGTTGATCTTGTTTTTTTTTCATATTTTACCGACCAAAAGTCAAAATGAACCAACTTTTAAAAAATACATATCGACGGGCAGTCCTTAAAGATCATGAGGCTTTTTTTATAGGAAATGGTGAAAGAGTCATTTAAAGAAAATGATAATTATCACTTTCTTACAGTTTTTACACAATTTACTTCATACAAAGCTATTTGGTATAGTTTGTCATCTTAATGCGCGCCTTATTCCTCATTCAACTTTTTTCAAAATATTTTTATTTAGATGCTTTATGCAATGACTTTAAAGAATGATCCTTGCAATTCTAATGCAGATTTATCAGAAATAATTGCAACTGAATACTTCCTTTGATATCTTCTTCTGTTTCTAATTCGGAGTTAAATAAGGAATAAAGGAACGGGTTCCTTTTTCCTTATTCGACTTGAACATTGATTCAAAATATTTTAATGCAGATACGTTATTTAATGATCTTGATGATTGATTCTTGCAATTCTAATTCAGGTTTATCAGAAATAATTGCAAATGCTGTCTTTCTTTCTTTGCGGATCTTCTTCAGATCCTTTTTCGAAATTAAATAAGTAATCAGGAACTGATTCCTTAGTCCTTGTTCGACTTGAACATGTTTTCAAAATGCGGCTGATTTTTTGCAATGATTTTGAAGATTGAATTTTGCAATTCTAATGCAGATTTATAAGAAAAAAGTTAGTGCAGTTGCTGTCTCTTCTGTTCCTTTTTCAGTGTGGTTCTAGTTTGCTGATCAACCGTTAATATTTTTAAAATAAATAATTGAGCCGCGTCATGACAAAACCAAGGGTTTGCGATCAGCATGGATCCATGCTGTTCGCTATCAGTTTCGCTACTTGTTATAGGGTTTGTAAGCGAACAGCATGGATCCTGATCAGACTGCGCGGATGCGCAGGCTGGTCTGGATCCATGCTGGTCGCAAACCCATTATGTTGGTTTTGTCGTGACGCGGCTCAATTATTCTCCTGTTCCTTATTTAGATACGAAGAAGGAATCAGGATGTAGTTCCCTATTCCTTATCTGAAAAAGGAATTATTCGGAGAAGGAATAAAGAACTGGTTCCTTATTCCTTTTTCAAATCTTAATAAGGATATTCGAAAAATATTGGAAAAAGGAATAAGGAAAACGGAATATGGAACTAACTTTATTTACCTGTCAAAACATGGCCTCGTTGCTTTAAATGTGTGGTTGTTTTCAAATCACATGGGTTTTTGTTGTCAGCATACATTCTGTGGCAGATTCTGGCCATCAAGTACTTGAAAACCTCAAATCCATACTTCATGAACTTCATGATTTTTAAACAATTTTTACAAGCTATATTTGAATATATTTTCATTACTTCTTCTTTTCACAGCAGGGAATGATGTTTCTATTTTACACTTTTGCTTTGTTATAACCTATTTTTGAATAGGGTTCGATGTGACTCAGATGCGACTCACAGGGGGCGTATACCAAAATGAGGGGCGTGTCGAACTCCTTATCAACGGTAGATGGGGTTACATAGCAACGCAAGGCATGACCCATAATGATACGGATAATGCTGCCAAGGTTGTCTGTAGAGAGATGGGATACAGGTAAAATATTTTCTTGTAAATTAGATAAACACGAAAACAAGAACAGCGAAACGAATAATAAGTTAATAAGTAAAACATTTTAAGTGTAGAGTTTTTAGGTATTTTGAAAATTAAATGAAAATACAAAATCTACATTGCTACAAAGACATTAAAGTTGTCTTAACATTTTGGTCTTAAGTTATGACATATTCACTGAAACCCAAAATGGCTACATTTTTTGTCTTGGCTAAGACTATGTAATGCAACCCTAAAAGATTATATCTACACATCAGGAGGTTTGGAAGTTTGCCTGTTTTTAAAAATGATCTCGTGGAACAGTAATTATCAGTATAATATAAAAACTTTCCAAAATATTTACAGTTACTTTATGATCTAATCTAATCGTTGTAGTGGACAGGGTTCTGTGCTTTCCGATGAAAACCATGGTCGGAAACATGACCTTTTCTGGATGTCTTTCTTGAAATGTACAGGCAACGAAAGTAGTTTACAGCAGTGCAAGTTTAATAAAGGATCGTCGCCTATGGCGTACGAACACCCCTTCCATCTTAGAGTACGATGCAGTGGTAAGATTATTATTTCAATCAAACCTTATCAAACTTTATTTGTAAACCATGGACTTGTCGTATTTGTCCTAAAGGTACTTTTCATTTTTATAATAAACGGTTTTGATATAAAAAATATATAGTCAGCAACAAACAAGAAAAGATTTGAGAACAAAGATTTACGATGAAAGGGACGCTCACTGAACGCTGCTCTAAACAAAAACCCACCAGCAAGGAACCCAGCAGGACACCGGACATAATTAGGAAAAGTTTAACCAGACTTTACATATGTCCAGCTTCCATAGCTCTATAACGGTGGTCCTTTGCAAAGCATGTTGCTTTTTTCAAATGGTTAAGACATTGTATAGAGTGTGGTCCAACATGTATATAAAACATTAAATGTTGCCTATGATGTATGTTTTTAGAAGAATTGGATTGAAAATCATACATTTATTTTTAACTTTGCCTTGATTTTAGTGACAAAAGTATTAAATGCTTTGATGGTTTATTATTCCCAATGAATATGCTATGTTTTATTTAAGTTGTTTCTTTTATTTTCTATCATCAGGAAGAAGAGTTAGCGGATACGAGCCCCACATTACCGGTTAGTAATGAAGTATGGTAGCTTTTGTTACTTTTATTGACCAAAAATTTGCTGAAATTCTTTCAATATCATAGTATCTTTCAACATTCACAATATCTACTTTTTCACATACCGGGCGCCAAGTTAAGGTGGAACCTAATTATTTTTTCCCGTCACTGACGTGATAGGGGTCGGGAATACCCGCCTATCAGCCTTGCATAGTGATTTATATGTCTTTTTTTTCTTTTCTTCTTCTTCTTTTTTGTATTTTGTCCCTTTTTTCTGACATATAATTTACTTTATTTTATTATTATAATAAATGGATTACGTTTCTTCCATTAGAATACATATATTTATAACCCTACGATTTACAACAGACTTTATTTTTATAGTCATGTTGTTGTTTTATCAAAGCATCTTCACACATAGTGTTGTTATGCTAGGAATTTCCCTTTCGCGTGTCTTTTAACACTTAGAAAGAATGTATGTACTTAAAAAAATATTTATTTTGATGTCCGAGATACACTTGTAATACAGTATACTATTTTTATGTAGGTACCAAAATAAACAGATTCTTGCGGAAACAAATCTCGGTGTTTACAAAAGAATAAATCTGATATTGATTCCGGGTTGGAATTTGCTTGATACCAAAAGCCTTATCCTATATAAAGAACAGTTTTTAAAAGATGAACTTTTACATAGATAATAGCAATTACTTTCTCCTATATAAGTATCATTTATTTCCGTACAAAATATGGAACTATTGCGTTCGAATTCTGTATATCATAATGCACAACAATATCTACTTTAAAGTTTATCAACTGACAATATTTATGACCGACAATCTAAAATAACAAAATACATGTATCTTCAATTAAATGGACCAAAACACAAAACCTAAATATTGTAAAAGGTAAGCTGTTGAAAAAAGATTAAAATTATATAATGTTTAAAATATCTTAGCAAACGTACAAGAATGCATTGGTTTTCTTTTCTGTATGTATTATATCGTGCATGCACTGTTATTGCCACTGTAATATTTCATGTTTTAGTTTATACTGTTTGAAGCAATTTCAGATCTAGATACATTTTATGTTTTCTTAAATATGGGAAGTTACATTATATTCATTCATGTTTTCAGGCTGACGTATAGGAGGGTAAAAGATCAAAAACACCGACACATGACAATTACATATGAAACTTATTCAACGTTGAAATAGTTCTTTGTTTAAAAAGAAATAAAAGAATAGTATCTAAAGGTTTTCTTATTCATTGGACAAATATTACACATCAGGTTTGAAGAATTGGCAGCAAGTGAACAAAAAACATTAACTTATTTCATAATCGAGCTTGTATAAATATTTTTAAACGTTTATTCTTTAAATCAAAATGTTTCCAATAAATCTTCCCATATTTATAGGCAGTTCTAAAAAATAAAAACTTACAAATTCATCAGTTTAAGATTATTCTTATCAGTGTCAGAATTGTCAGTTGATCAATCTAATTTTTTCTTGAAGCACTCACATTACCTTTTCTATATTAAGAAGGATAAATCTTTTGTAAAAAAGAGATCCCTCGGAAGCATTAATAACATCAAAATTACATGAAAATTGCAGACTTGGTTTGATAGAGTCTGTACATGGGGGATAATGAAAAAAGAGCAACATCATCACGCCCCATAGCACCGGCTTAAACGGTTCTTAATTCTCAACACTTAAACGTGCTAGACTCAATGACCCTGAAGGACCAGAAAATATAACAACACTGAAATAAAATACGGGGGAACTTTTTTGGGTTTCGACAGCATTGAACCTGCTTTTGGGTATATAAATATTTTGGTAAAAATGTCGAATAAGAAATTAAAAGTGTACTTTGCGTAAATGCCCCCAGGGGTTTTTATTTTCAAAAAAGTGTAAAAAATCCCCCAAATTTTTTACATATAAACTTTTAGAAACTTCGTGTTTTGCAAAATTGCATATTTCTTTTTAAACATGGAAGAAAAGAAATAAAAAGTAAAAATCAAAAAATTTTAAAAAATAATATGATATTCTACAAAATTAAAAGGTGTTTACTATTGTTGTTTTCCCTTTAAGACATGAAAAGTTCTGTCGAAAATGTGTCTCAGCCGTTGTAACGTAAAAGGTTCAACAGAATACATTGTAGCCATGTGTACCGTAGTGGTAGTTCTAAATTATCCGTTTTATTCAACTGACACGAGTCCCCGTTTCTTCTTTACATTTTCAAGGTTTATAATACTACTTAAAGCTACATTTAATAAATTTCATAAAAAAAACTAAATAGCGACATTTCATTAATAAATTGGGTTTTATATCGACTCAAAGTATTATTTTTGGTGTCCAGACAACCAAAATGAGTTTTATTAGCATAAAAATGATTAACCTCAATGTGGCGAAATGGGATATATAATTTTCTACGTTTGAAGTATGAATTAGTAGAAAATTATTTTCCCTTGTATATTGATAAGTCTCCGCTAGGGGGAGTATGATTTTGCACGAGATTTTAAGTTTGGCGGGTTATAGTAGTCATTCAGCGTTGAGAGAGCCTATCAGTTAACACGTAAATTTACATTGAAACATGTGCGAGGAAAATGACAACGTGGCTATACATTCACAGTTAGAATTGCTGATTAATGAGATACGTAGTCAAAAAGAAGAGGTGAAAGCTTTGAAAGAAGAAGTACAGGGCAATTCTTTCAGCGTTTCTAGCGAGGTGAAATTTAATGGACACACATAGGTAACAGAATTCAATTTGAATTTAATTCTACCTTGGAAGATATAAACAATCAAGTTCAATGGGCGCTCGAGCACGGGAAAGTTGAGTATGCCAAAGAGTTACTTCAAGAAGCGGCCGAGAAACTTAGAATATGTAACAAACTCATTAGAATTGCAGATTCGTCGGAGGCGGGTTGGGATACAGTTCGTCAATATGAGTCTAATCCGATTGCTAGTGACTCTTAGAGACGAGGTGTTATCAGGGAAATATAATTTTCTACGTTTGAAGTTTGAATTAGTAGAGAATTATTTTCCCTTGTATATTGATAAGTCTCCGCTAGGGGGAGTATGATTTTGCACGAGATTTTAAGTTTGGCGGGTTATAGTAGTCATTCAGCGTTGAGAGAGCCTACCAGTTAACAAGTAAATTAATTTTCAAATTTAATTATTTCCAGTTCGTTTTGATTATGAAAAATAGCATGTATATTTTGGAATAGTTGTAAATTAAATATTTTGAAACAGTATCCCCTTTTACTTTTGATCATGTTATGCGTTGAAGGAATGCAATATAAGTCAGGAAGTATATTTCTATAAGTGTTTTTTACCTTAGCGTGTAAAATTATGAGAAAAAGTGATATGGTATCAATAGCCGGTCATTCTTCTTTACTTTAAATAAAGTTAGAATGCATCGCGTACAAATGAAACAAAGATATTCTAAATATGTAAACATCATATAAAAAGTTGCAGTATATGAAATTCATGTATTTCCAAAGGCAGCGGTTTTAGGAATTATGTTTTCTATAGCAAATAACTTTTTTTTCTTTCAGCAGTTACATTGTGTGTTTTATTTGTATTGTTTTATTTTTACATGTTGTAATACCTCAAAATGATGTCATAGTGAAATAAAAAATATAATCCGATTATTTGTTTAATGAATGATATAATTAATAGTTGTTTAACCCACAAAGCGGATATCTCTAGCCGCAGTCATGAGTTATTTTTCTATTTGAATACAGAATATATGTAATTTATGACAATTACGACTATGTTTATAAGATAATCTTAATAAAAAGTGTTTTTTTAGCGCACTTGAAAATTGAAGTTCGTCTATTTACTTGTATACTTTACATTTATTGATATGAGGGCGTGCTATACATATAACCCTTAAAATAAACAAATAAAAGGTAAGAGAAACATTAGAGATCTTACTACGAGGATACTCTAAATATTTCTATCACTAATGAGCATTCGTTAATTTATGCAAAAGATTTCCGCTGACCCTAAATGCGTGGCAAATGAAAATAAAACTGTATTTTTTTTAATAACGTCCAAATTGATTTGTAAAATGATAATATAACTTCCGTTTCAAATACATGTTTATCACAAAGTGCATGGGCAGAAAAACCTGAAAATCAAAGAAATACAAAATAAAGTTATTATGATAAATCATTTCTTGTCAAAGGAAAAGGTTTTGATAATTGAGAAACTGTTTGATAGAAAATTTAAAATTAGCTCTCTTTCAATATATTTTGGCTACTGTATTGTTTTATTTGTTTATTTTTTGTATATGTAAGCCCTCAAGAAAAAAAGCAACAACAATAAAATAATTTCATAGAAAGATAAAAAGTACTATCCGTTCTTAAATGAGTAATGTGTTGTTATAAACCACAACGCGGATATATAAAACTTATATAAGGTGTTGTATATCTGTTTAAAAACAGTTGATTTATGGCAATTAAAACTACGGTAATAAGATAATTTTAATGAAAACGGGATTTATTGAGCGTTGAATATTGGATATATAGAGCGCATTTGGAAATTAAAATTCGTGTTTTCACTTCTATTCTTAACGATTATTGAGATGAGACTGTGTTATTGTCTAGGTATTATTTTGATAAACATTGGCTGCTTATCAGGTAGGTTCCTTGAACTTCTTTCACTTTTATGTTTGATTAAATTATTTATAGAAACGCTTCTTTTAGCGTCTGCGTGCTTTTGTCTGAGCTAACCCAGGTTGACATTTTTTCCTTGAATGAACTAAACCCTTATGCAAACTACTATGTTTTAACATAAAAGTATAGCTGACTCACAAATCGCGCTACTCAATTTCTACCATTATGGTTCATTTTTATTTGGCTACGTTTTCAAATTATTATTTATTTTCAAACATTGACATAAAGGAGCGCGGTTATTTCAAGACTTTGGTCGAACGATTTATAATGTTCTGCTTCTTTACAAAATTGACTGCAATGCTGTTGTTTAACTTTTCTGTACAATTATATTGTTGACTTAGCTCATACTAAGTGAGAAATATTTTTGAAACAGGTCTTGAAATACGATTATGGCCTGTTAATGCACGAGGGAATGAAGGTTTTTTAGAAGTTTATCACGATAGCACGTGGGGACTGGGTAGTCCTGCTTACAGATTTTCAGACGAGACGGCTGCTTTGCTGTGCAAGACGTTAGGGTTAAGGTATCTTTGATTTATAGTATCGAATGTGAATATTACATAGATATTTTGATTAAGTCTCGTTCTCACATTTGCTTATCAGATTGAAATATATAAGTACTACATGAACAATGTATTTGGCGAGCCTCTGGCGATCAATAAATAGTATTGAAACTATATGAATATAATATCACATATCCAAATAAAGAACATAAACCTAACAATCAAAATTGTTTTTCATTGCCATGGTTTTGGTAAACACTTAAAAACGCGTGTCTATACCATGTGCATATATATAACGCATATGACGTCAAAAATATGTGCGTAAAAATATGTGCACGCCCTTGCCATATTTTGTATTTACGTTTATAATTCGGAGTTTGGAATATGTAATTAATGGAATTTTTAGTATTACTATTTTTGCATATGATTAATTTCCAAACAAAGATAAATTCAAATATCAAATTTTTAAGCAAAAACAGGAATCATTTTAACAAAAGTTTCCTAATTCTTTTAGACATTTAATTATTAAAAAAAAATTAAAAAATTAAAACATTTTTCAAAAATCATACCTATACAGGGAAAGACTTATGATGAAAGAGCTATAATTTAATTGCCAATAAGAAATTAACACCACTGAGAAGTGTTTTCACACCTTCATTAGGTAACGAGAGGTGATAATTTGAAACATGTCACCTGTTTGAGATTATGTTTTAATCTACATTAAAATACACAGAAAGTTGACACTTGAAATTGCTCTCCGGTTTCAAGAGGATTTTTTAAGCATGATTTATCATTAGTAGCCATAGAAAATCGTCCGGTTTTCGGAATTCAGAGGTTCCGGTATTCAGAGGATTTTTTTTAAGC